>NW_010140763.1:41199-58772 GCF_000699245.1 Pterocles gutturalis
TCAGAGGGCATATGGAGCAAGGGTCTGCCCTGCCTGGCAGCCAACACACCCCAAACCAGAGGGGAAGGGAGAACAGAGTGCTGGAGGGGGTCATTTAATTTTCCCCCATGATAGGATCAAAGGTCTGAGTGAATGACCACATCAGCGTGAACACCCAGAGCCACAGGAGGGACAGCGATGGGAGAAAACGGAAGGATGCTGCAAAGAGAGAAGGTGGTAAGGAAGAGGCAGTGGGAGGAAGAAAGAGAACTGAACCATAATTCTGGAAAATGGAGAACTCAGCCACCTGGACCAGGTTAGCCCAGGATTGAGCACTATTGGCAGCCTCAGCCTCGGTGGGCATCGTGCAGTGGAACCCACCAGTGCTACCAGGTGGAAGCCGCTCACTACCATCACTGCCATGTGCCTTCCCAGAGATGCCCAGTTTGTGCCAACAATCTTCCGTCCCTACTTGCATTGAATAATCCAGATAAAACCAGCTCCCACCCTGCTCAGGAACAACTTCCTTTGCTTTCCCTCCCGTATCTCTCCTGCACTCCCTGCCCTGGCTTCCCTGCGCCATTGTCCCAGACAATTAATAGAAACGAGTCGGAACCCCCCCCGCACGGGAAGAGCAGGAACAGGCACGGAGTGACAGACAAGATGCACAAACATAACTCACTGCTGTGAAAGCAATTAATGGCAGTCCTGAAACATTTTTCTCAGTAAGAGACATTCAGATTCAGCCAATCTGTCACAATCCTCCATTTGTCATTGTCATTTTTACCATTGTCACATTATTTGATGCTATTAGGCAGACAAGAGCAAGTTGTATGAACAACTGAAATAAGCATAAGTTAATAAAATAAATTAGCTCAGAAATTTGTATACAGAGATACGAAGGAAAAAAGCGAAATGATGTCAAGGTTGAAAGAATTAGGAATTGAATGTTAACCAGCCCACATGTTTATGGCTGATTTCCTGATGAATATTTTATTTTTAATAACCTTCCTATCACATTCACTAAAAGGTCTTACCAAGGATGGATCAGTAAACAAATCTGAGGGGGAAAAAAGGCTGCTCTGAAACATGAAACACTTTCAAAGCTCCAGCTCCCTGGGGAGTAAGAGTCAAAAGGAACAAAGACAACTCTTAGCATGAATAGGGAAGACACAGTACGACGAAATAAAAGGGCGATATTTGATAGGTACAAATTAGATATGTTTCCTGTTTCATTCCTGCAAAATGTTGAGTCTGTATGCAGATTTGCCAGAATAAACATCTCTTGCTGAATGGGCAGGGGCTTAGACTTGGGTCTAACTCTGAAATCGAAACGTTTCCTCTTCAGAGCTAACACATACCAGAGGGCTGAAGACACACCATCGAGTGCATCACATCTGGCGATGAACGCCGCTCGTACCGCCATAGGGTGCGATGCTCTGGTAGTCAGGAAGCCTCCCCACATCCATTTATTTCATCAAAGATAATCTCCATTTTCACCTTCAAAAAGGGTAGGTAATTATAAATGCATTCTTTTTCCTCAAATATTTTAAGCAAGTAATTGTTGCCCATGGGAGAGAGTTTAATTATTTCTGATGAGCAGCCAAGACACAGGATCAGGAGAACATGACAGGAAGAGTGTGGAAAATGTGTTCCAGTGCTTAATTGTGTGGCTATCTTGCCTTTTCATCCTGAAAAACCAGGCATTGATTTTTTTTTTTTCCCCTCCCAATTGATTTCACACAATCTTCAGTTTAGTAATACAAAGTGTATCCAACTGCAGAAGGATCACAGCTCCCTGGGCCAGGGCACTGCTGATTTCCCATCACAAACAGGCAAATCACAGGTAGGCAACCGGGCAGCCCAGCAGCGGGACTGGGTTTGCCTGTGTGACACTGGTTTGAACAGAGGAGCCCCTCCTTGTCCCCCCCAAAAAAGTGCTCAGCTGAAAGGCAGATGCAACAGACCGTACAAAACAAAACAGCAACACTTTGTGACCTTGATTAAATCGGAACGCAAGCGCACAAGGAGGCAACGACACATTCAGGAGACAGCCACCCATCCATAAGCAGACAGGATAGGACACTCTGGAGGATGCACAAAATCCCTGACTTTTATGGAATATCTTGTTCATAAAAAACTGATTCTTCTGATTTTATGTCAACTGAGGCTTGGACCTGGAGCGCAAGGGTTTATACTGCTTTTAAAATAAATTAACTATTAGTATCGCTCATAAATATTTCCTTTGGTTTCCTGCTCAGTAGCATGCATGTACAAAATGGAATATTATTTATGGAAAAGGGTTTTGTTGCATTCTTGTTCTTTAATGGAAAAAATATTTTGCATCAGTTGATCAGGCTGGTGATTCATGTGCAACAAAGGGTTCTCTAATGCATCTCCTGGATACTGCGGGTTTATCGCACACCGTACACTTGAACCTAATCACCATGCATCATCTAAGGGCTGATTCTGCATTCATACATTAATGATGCCTAGACAGAGGGCTGCAGGTATTTAAATGGCAAGACAAAACCCAGCACATGTGAATGAGTACATGATGCTAGATTACGATAAGTGAATGCAGTAGCAGGTTGGACTTGAAAAGAAAAAAGATCAAACATGAGATAGAGAAAATGCATCTCAGGACTCTCCCTTACCAATCACTTACACAGCCATACACCGGGAAATGGCACGTTGTGCAAATTTCCCCATAGCAGCCATGTAAATAATGCAGAGAAAGCAAGTGTCATATGTCCTCCCATGACTTCACGTTGTCCTCTTCCAAAGAGGTATTCCAAAATGTCATCTTTCACTAGTGCCACCACAGCTTCCTTCCATCACATTTGGAAAGGATGTCTCCTGCTCTGTAAGGAAACGGCGAAATTAGAACGGTGATGGCAGACAGCTGACAAAGAAGGTCCTACGGGAATGCACCCCAGTATAGATGCCACTTCCTTAGGGACAGCCCACGGAGCGGGTCACGGAGGAGCATGATGGAGGTGTGAGTCTGAAGATGTGTCAGTGCCGTGGCTGCTGTCCCCAAAAGAAAATTGGAAGCTGCAGAATGGAGGCAGGAGTTACTACAAGGGGAACACAGGATCAGCCCTAACCATCGTCAACTCCGCCTTCCACCAGCATAAACTTCTCCTGTAACTCCTTGAGTTCGATGCTTTCCTTTTTATTGGAAAATGCCCACACCATGGAGGAGACAAGCACAGACAAACAGCAAATAAAACCTGCAAAGGAGACTTGTGACAAGCCAGGGTCAGTGAGAAATGCCTCAAATTGCTTGGAAATTACTGCATTATCCTGCCGCTAAAAAGCCATTCAAACTCCAGAAAACTCTGGTCCTCCAAGGAAGGAACAGGAGCAATGCCAGGAGTCTTAAGGAGCCATTTGCACATCATAAATTACAAAGAGCAAACAATTCACCAGCACTTACAGACCAAAGCAGACCTATGCTGTTTGCCAAATTCATGGACATAATAAACTCATTCTCAAAACCAGGTCAAAACTCATCCTTAAGGAAAATACGAGTAATCGTAAATTACAGCAACTCTCTAAGGACAATCATATATCTTCCCAGAGAAAACCCAGGTTGAACTTGTCAGTCTTCACCCCTGTGGTCAAAAGACCTACAGCAGGATTCATTTTTGTTGGTTTGTTTGTGTTCTCATCAAAGATTATACCTGAATTGCAAGACCAGCTCAATGCATCGTTCCACTTAACGAAGTATCTGGATAAATACTCGCAACCTGCTGATGAGAAGAGCTGTGGAAGTACAAAGCACGGCGAGCGGGAGCTGCTGTTTCTGTGCCCTGTGAAACCCGCGTGTTCATTAGCACCCAGCCCATCAGCAGAGAACAAGAGGAGCTCGCTCAGCTCTCTCTCACCAGCCATCTGCAACTAAAAATAACATTTTTGGGGCTTTGATGGTCGCTCTGAACTAATAATTGCCCAGAATTGTTATTTCCATTTCTCTCTACCCCTTCCAAAAAATTTTGTTCTCAAGCCTTCCCTAACATAAGCCTAATTTAATGAGGCACCTGTTCCACAGAAAATCCTGCACCCTACGCAATCATACAAAGAGGTTTTGCAACCAGATTGAAATAACCCCAAAACATTATTGTTAGGCTGCATTTGATCTCTATCTTTTCTTAAATTTAAGTGTTTTCTCCCTGTTGTGTTTTCTTTTTTCTTTCATATTCCCAAATCCTTCAGATGTCACATCACAGCGCTCGTCAGCTGGGAAGCACCACAGAAAGTGCAGCTCACGTATGAATAAACTCTCTACGAGGAGCAAAAATCAGTCACAAGAGCTGGAAACTGCATGTACAAAGCATCAGGCTTTGCATTTCTTCCTCTTCCTTTTCATCCCTTTTGTCATCTGTGTGATTTATCTCCCGGTTTGCATTTTGTGTAGCTTTATGGCATAACAAATCCAGGCTCAAACTATTTGTTTTCTGACTTTAGAGAAACACAGAGCATAGTAAAAGATCAGTACATCATTTCGACCATCCACCTGCCAATAGAAGATAATTTTTCACAGTGCATATTTTAATGCTTCCTCCCATCTGACTATCCAATGTCCTAAGAGACATGATTCATACTGTCACACCCTCTGCACTATGATGAAATGCTGCCAAATACGCCCCAAATTTATATTTATTTTTCATACTGGCACACTTCATTGCAAACTTATGTCTAATTTGTTTCCTTCTATTGCCCTCTCGGTCTATTATTTCAGTGCCAGCTGTGCATTTCCATCTACCTCCCCTAAGCCATATATACACCCGCCTTCGTATTTCAAGGCGAAGGCATTTTGTTAGCTTTTTGCCCATGTTCCTTATTTCTCTCTTCTTTTTTTTTTTTTTTTTTGTCTGCAAATCTTCTCAAACTGAGATCATTAATTTGCACACTTACTCCATCTCCCAGCTCATTAATGAAGAGGTTAAATAAAACCGCACCTAACACCTTTCCCAGAAAACCCCATTAGGTGCCTCTCCTGACTGCAACCCTGGGCTATCCATCATTCAGCTTCTGTTGCGCAGTCTCTTGGCCGTGCTTCACATCTCAAGCCTCACTAAACTAATTTGTCAAATAGATTTCTTGAAATGCGATATCAAATGCTTTGGAAAAATCCAAATTTATGACATTAATTGCATTATCTGCTGCCAAAAGAGGCGGTGATTCTGTTTTAAACCACAGGGTGCTTTCTTAGTGGGATTTACTCTTTAGAAACTTGAATTCTTTATTGCACTTACTTTCATTAGCCTTCTAACACCGGTGATTTTTGCTCAATTTATTTTACTGACGATAGAAGATATTTTTCAAATGAAACTCCCAGAATCACTTTACATACTGTTTTCAAACTGATAGTCTATTAGCTTTTCACCACGTAACCCAGGATTCCTCCAATTTCACAAGCTCCACTTTGCTATAATTTGCCCGTTTTGTTTACACAGCGACTGCTAATTACATCCCTGCAGGTGATGACCAACAGAAGTGTGTTTCTCTTTAAAGTTCTGTTCCAAATTGGAGGAAAGGATTTATTTTTACATTAAGGAAAGGAAGAAATAAGAGGGGAAAAAAAGAGCAAGCACAGTCAGTCGAGGGTGTAGGGCTGCTGTAGGCACCGGTCCTGCCGGCCCCAGTACTGAACCAAGGGTGTTGTCCTACACTCTCCATCTGAAAATCCCACTTAATGCCAGCTTAGACATATTGTCACATTTTTAGCACCCCCCTAGACTCTCGCAGATCACTTTAGACTTGGCTTGCCCCGGCTATTGCTTCAGTAGGTCCTAATGAGATCACGGCTCGTAGCACTGCACCTCTAAACGTCAGACCAGCCCATGGGCACTTCCACCGCCGCTCCGCTGCAGAGTCACCAGTCAACAACTTGGGCCCTGTGACTCCACAGCATCTCGCCTTCCTGAGGTTCAAGGGCTCTCCCCATGCTCCTCCCCACCCGTCATCACTTATATCCACATTTATTGCCTCCAGCCTTCCTAGTATATACTGGGATGCCAGAGGTAGCATCCATAAAACCCCTTCACAACTACTGGGCAAAATATTGCCCCGACAAACCCAAATGACTATCGATACCAGTTCCCTGGAGCCAGAAACTAATCTTTCTCTACATTACAGAGATGTTTAAAAATTGCTTCAGCACCTTAGCCATTTGAATTATTACTTAAATAGACCCTTCCCTTCATTTATTATAGGCCTGCTCTCCTTCTTGAACTTCCTTCTCCTTTACAGATTATTTCTAAGGGAGTTTCTTTTTCTTCTTTTTGCTGACACTAACTTCAGCTTATCTTTGTTATTTCCCATTGAACTCAGCTCTGTATTCCTCTTTCACTACTTTGGCTCTTTCAACACACACTTTCAGCCTCAGTCTCTGAGAAGTCCCTCTTTAAGGCACAGCAATCACCGATTGTTCCATATATCCCTTCCAGCCATCCCACTTTACCTCCTAAAACTTTCTTAATTCTTCAAAATATGGTTTCCTGAAACCTTTGTATTGCAGCTTGCTCTGAAGCTAATATATTGCTTCTTTTATCTCTGGTTTTCATTTTCGTCTCTATTGTGCGAGCGTGTTTGTGGTTGAGCAAACCCATCTCGTACAATTTCCCAGCTCTATCTACAAAGGCGCTGAACTTGATAGAGACACAGAGCAGTCCGCGGTCGTTATTAACCCATTAGCTTATAACCGATCCACCTTCTCCGTACCCTGAGTCCTGCCTGGCTGGTCCACCCACTTTCAGATGGATAAATGGGATGCAGCGTACGGCACACCTCACTATTTTTCACACAGCGTGGAAACCCCCAGCAAACTAGCTAAGAGCCTGTAGTGGAACTAAATGTAAACATATTTAAAACAGATTAAAAAGAGCGGAGTGAGAATGTGCAGATGCGGGTAAGGCAGGAGCACAAAGGCCAGAATTACAGAAGCACCCAGTCAAGGCATCAAGAATTTGTACTAACAGTTTTCCTAAGCAGCATATAAAATTATAGATTTTCTTTTATTTTTAGTAGCAATTTTTGTTTGGATTAAACCAGCGTGTAGTTTTACATCTTCTCTAATGTACAATGAAGAAAATGAGCAGAGAAGACACTGCAGAATGAAAGGACAGTCATGTACATCGGGACAGCTAATGACTAGCACTTACTTTAGGGATATGGAAGCTGTGAAGAGACTACATTATTTTCTGAGGATAATACATGATGGTCACTTAAAGACACACATTCTCTGGCTGGTTACGGTCTTGTTGGCTGTCATTCAGACAGCAGGGAAATAATTCCTGGATTCTTTCAGCAAGCAGCTTAGATTTCCATTTGTGGACCTCATGCAAACACCGACATGAGTTTGAATAAACTCACAGCCTCTCTTCTGCCTGTTATCTGCCGTGCTTTGCATCCATCTGTAAGGCCTGTTCTTCATCTCCTCCCCTCCTTGCTCAAAGGACTCAATTCCAGCTTTAGTATCTAGAGTATCTGCTTGAGCGGGGTCGCCCATCTCTGTGATGATGCGCTAACCGAGACTATGAACTTCACACAAATTTGCAGACACTGGTTTTGATTCCACAAACACTCCAACACAAGCAGTTTAACCAATATAGACTTATTGCTTAAAAAGGGCAAGGTACACCCCTCCAAGTCCAATGGGCACCATCCTCCCCTCCAGCAATCGCGGCTGCTAATTAGCATTTACGCCCTCTGAGATACCGAGGATGCGATCAATGCGGCACTCCTCCTGCCAGCGCCTCGCCTGAGCAAACCTGGGCTTTATCACAGCGGTTACTCTCGACTGCAGCCGGGAACAGCTCAGCCCAGCTCAGGTGAGAACCAAGGTTCCACACGGACCTTCTCCCAAGCCGTAACCTGGTCCAGGACCTGCAGGTATTTTGGCAGAAGCTAACGATCTGCCAGGGATGCTGTGATGGGTATTGCTGGATTAACCGTATTTACCCATCTCACAGCTAAATATAAGGGCTAAGCTGTGAAAAAAAGTCAAACCCACGCCAAATTTTGGGTGCAGATGCTGGGTGCAGCTGAGTTCCTTCCAGGGACCAGGAGCTACAGCTATTTCACAGCCCTGGGGGAGCAGAGGCTACCTGGCAGTTTGGGTTTAAGCTACAAGGCTGGCATGCTTTCAACTGTTCTCACAGTGACTCTTTGGACAACAGAGAAACAACCTGAACAGTTCAGAAAAATCAGTATTCTTATGAGCAAGTTGTTCTCCTCCCAGTCTGTAAACCATTGGACCCCTCCAACCTCATGCGCTGGATTCCTGATGGTTTCTCAGGGTGGGCTGCTTCCCAGCTAAGAACTGAGTTCCTGACAATATCCAACAGAAAGAGGATTTAGCCAGAACACAAATAACCTTTTACCCTTAATTTGTTATGTAATTTTACACTCCTCCTGAGCTCACCTGGAAGTCCCTTAATAAATGATAAAGTCGCAGTGCCACAAGGGATCTGCGTGTCTCCTCCCATACCAATGACAGCGAGTACGCTGAAGAATCTCATTTGTTTCCAGCAATCACTCTGAACAGAGATTTTATCCTTCTCTTCTCTCCTAACCCCTCCCAACACAACCCAATGGAAGTGGTTTTCTCCCTCTAAATTTGACATTGTTTAACAACGTTGTTTCTCGTAAAAATCTGTTGACATCATACAGAGCTAATATATAAGCTCTTGTCCGTCAACCATCTCCGTTTGGTTTTAGAGCTTTCTAGCCTCTTCTTAAGAATTCACCACAGGAAACTATGAAGCACAAATAAGTTTTTTCAGCAAATTCCTTTTCAGGCACCATTAAAAATCAGGGGAACATCCAAGAATCATTAATTCTTTCAGCTCACCATCTATGCCTCGAAAGGTTTCTCATACTATTTTGCCCATCCCTTTTACAACAGGAGGCTGATAATATCTCTGAAAGGAGCATTTAATACTTCTAAATATGCAAAACATTGTTTTAAGAGTCTGGCTCCTTCAGAAGGACAGAAGAGAAATAATCATACCTGTGACGACTCACTGATTTACGTAGTTTTGTGGGGTGTTCAGATGATATAATGATGAGTTCATTCAGGTGTGCATATTAAAACAAATTAACAGAAAATTTGTATTTAATTATCCTAGGAATAGGTACTTCTATTTATACCTTCTCTCCTTTATTTTTATTCTGCAATTGCTCAAACACATCCGTGAAAAGAAGATGCTGCCTAACAAAGCACCAAAACCAAGAGGTTAAAAGCAGATTAAAAAAAGCAAGGAGAGAAATTGCTCTTTCTTGCAGTAGTTGTCTACTGGGTAATAAACACTGCAGAATTTATGCCATTTTAGAAAAAAATACTGCAGAAAACAAAATATTGCAGGTTTAAGTATCTTAATTATGGAAATTTCATATTCAATGAACTCTTGCCAAAATAAACTGTGCACATTATCTAAAAAGCAAATGTTAATTAAAACTGTATCTTGATAGCCTTCCTGGCTCACGAGGCATCCTGAACGTGTGAGATTAAACAAGGTGCTTCAGCTGCAATCAGTCCTCCAGCAGCAGGTTTCACTTCATTTTTTTGATGTATGTAGGACCACAAGAAGTCAACATGCATTGATGGCCCTGAGCAGCACCTCACCTTTTCGTCTCTAACATTTTGAATCTACAGCACATATTTCATGAACTCTATTACAGCTGAGAATAGTTTCATGCAAAACCCTACAATAAACAAAAGACTAAGTTCCAAACATTAATTAGCTGCTTAACAGAAAGATATCCACTTATCACTGTACCCAGTGCACACAATAATTAAAACCATAAAGAAAAGAGGACACATTGATATTTCTGCACTCAGTAGGCTCTGAGGAGGGATCGCTACGTGTTACCGAACGGGCCAGCAAGTTCTTACCCAGCTTCAGATGGGAACCACGTAAGGCACTTATCTTCTCTGCATCCATTTTTTATGAATTAAAGAATAATATAATACATGTGGAAGAGGGATGGTCCACTGCCTAGGTTCTCACCCAAGAATTTGGGGGAGAGGTTCAATGCTGTGTTCTGCACACATCTCTGTAGGTTTGTCTCTTCAAAAGCAGATGGAATGGATGATGCATAAAAGTACAAGTAAAGCATTGTTCTAACAACAGAATCCTGCAGCAATAACAACGCAGGTACATGGGCTTATTGAGGTACATGAAAATGCATCCTGGGATGCTGAAATGCCTTTAGAGCCTGAGGTAAAGCCTGATGTGAGCAGTGACCCAGCCACAGGATCCCTGGGGGGGGTCTATTCCTCTTTATAAGCTGTAGATGAAATTTGGCCGTACTCCTACCGTGTGTCTTTTGGGCAGGTGAGGCAGCCAGTTATGGGCTGAATCCACCTCCTTCCTCCCCAAGAACAGAGGTGTACTTCCTCCAGCTATTTTTGGAGAAGGAGGGCAAGCAAGACCTTGAGGAACTCAGGTATACATGAAGGCTACACTATCGCCTACAGTCAACAACCAGCAAGATACTAAAAGTCTGTTAAAACACATTTACCAAAACAAGGCTCCTTTACACCCTCCTAAACAAGCTGAAGGCAAACCCAGTGCACCATGTATGTTAACATATTCCCGCTGGTAAAAGCTGAATGCATTTTCTCAGCATAAGGTAGTACATATATTAGTAGGAGTATCATCATCAAGCTGTGGCCAAATCACCCCCATCCATAAGGCTCAGAGCATCCTTGATACCATCTCAGTTCTGTCTGATTCGTGGAAAGCCTCCTGTTAAACACACACAAACATACATAAGCTCAAATGCTTCGCAGCCAACTTCTCCATCAGTTGATTTTGGAAAGAAGCTGCTGAAGTTCATGTGCAATTGCAGACTTTGGGAGTTTGGCTGCAGAGGTGATGACACCCATCAGCTGCAGCCCTTCACACCTGGCCAGGTTCTTTGCTCTGGGGTACACCGTTTTTCTTCTAACGTGAATTAAAGCAGACTGTGTACAACAAACCGAATATTTCAGTACTAGGGTTATTCAAAGGTCAGGCCAGAGACTTTGTATGTTCAATTTCCTGCAGCTGGTAGCAAGCTTGTCAGTATTTAGACTCCTAAGCAGGTATCTTCAGAGATCTTTTTCCACGTGGATTTGCACAAAGAATACTAATAAACTGCAGAAGGGGTCTAATCATGTTTTACAGCGATTTCCCAATTGTTGCTTTTCCCACGGCAGATGAAAAGTCTTTAAAGCGACCTCTGAAAATTGTGCCATGAAGTGAAAATCTCTCCAGGTTCATTTATCTGGGTGTATCAGTCAATACTGGCTGAGCAGCTTAGGAAACACTCAGCAAAGCCAACAAGTTAGGCACCAGGGAACCCTGAGTGATTCTCCAAATTGCTTAACTCGATCTTCAGGCATCTAAACACCTTTGAAACTCTGGTCTGGGGTGTCTTTAATGCTCAAAAACACCTTACTGAGACACAAAAGTGCTTGTATTTCTGCTTTACAGAAGTACCTCCATCCAAATCTCAGCGAAAGCTGTAGTTTAACAGATTCAAACTGAGCTGTCCCATGTCCTGGGGAAGTTTTCTAACCACTGGCCTCCCCATGCAGCTGGTCCAGAGCCTTTCTCAAGGATTGTGTTTAAAGATTAGCCCTGCAGCCCTCTGTGGGAATGTCAGCTTGTAAGAGAAATCCTGAGCTCAGAGCTTGAACTCCTGCCTCCCCTACGCCAGTGGATCGCGGAGACACTACATCACAAAGCCGACCCTATTTTATTTGATCTTAAGATGTTCCTAAATCTTGCCTCTTTCCGTGGTCAAGGGATAGAATTTAGTCACTGGTAAGCTATTCAGATTTCATACATTAGGAGATCAAAGTACAAATTATGTTTTTCAATTTTCTCCACTTAAGCTTATTAAATTAAATATTTTAAAGAGCATTATTCCCTGAAGTTACTGGATACAAAAAAAAATCTGCAAAAACCTTTCTCACTTTTGGCTTTGGGTCAACACTGAACACAGACACAATATGTTTCTTTAAGGACATGTCACAGAATTATACATCCATCACTTCAACTCAGAATGGCTAAAATATCGCATGAGACAAAGGGACCCTCACAGCCCATTTTGTTGCGGGATGCTGGAGGGAAAATGCATCCGAATGCAGAAGGATTTACATTCCACTTTTTTTTTTTTTCCCCCCACAAGCTATCTTGTTGCACAGTAGTAAATGGTTGTAAACTGCAAAAGCATGATGACATCCCGCCTCTACAAGAACTTTTAGGTTTCTTTCAGTGACAGTGCTGCACCAGTGCTGTGTCCTGCCAGACCGCTCCCATTGAAGGACCCGCTCCAAGTCCCCAGGTCACCATCCTTGTGATGCTGAGAGTCTATTTGCAAATCCCACAGCACTGAGATTTGCTCCTGAAGGCAGCTGAAAACAAGCCGTATCATTCCCATTAGACTAAAAAGCACCAATATCTTGTGAAGTTGCAGCAATATTGTTGGTGGATTTAAACACCCAACATAAAAGCTTGCAGCGTGAGGAGGGCTGGCACGGCTGCGTGTATCACTCTTTATTATGCTGCTGATAGGAATTTATATCTGTACGTGGAGCACAAGCCTCCCAGACTCACAGCAGCAACACAATACCTGAAAAGCACAAGACATGAAGCTTGGTTTTGTTCCTGGGAAAACCGCCTGGTCTGGGGACAGTGCACTGGGATGGGACTGGAAAGACCAGGACCTAACTGCTGTCAGTGAGCTTGGACTTGCATAACATCAGCCCCTTCTCTCTTCTTTCTCCTTCCCATCTTTGTCCATCTTACCTGCTCAGACTGACAGCTCTGGGGACAGGCTGGTGTATCACTCACTGATCTGCTGTGGTTGTGGAGCAATCCGCACAGCCAGGGTCCCATCTTCAGATGGACCTTGCCGGCACCTCCATGACGAGCACGGACATTTGCAATTACACAATTAATTCACACAAAACACTAGCATGGGTTGCTGGTGTGGCCACGTAGCCACCTGGACCCCTAACTGTCTACCTCAGTGTATGAAGGGTTATTGAAATTTGGGTTTTAGACACATTTTCCTTCACACAGAGGGCTCGACAAGCCAGGTACTTGCTACTACAGGTTTTTAAAAAAAGTCCTGCAAGTGCCTAAGGCTCTGCAGTAAAGAAAGGAAAGAAAATGAGAAGCAAGAAGATCAAGATCCTTGCTTTGGTTGGTAAAAAAAGTGTCTGCTCTTGTTGAAATACAGTGGATTTATCTGGACCCGCTCCCCACACCCTCGAAGGACCAGCCGCAAGCACAGCCTCTCTCATTTTCCCCCCAACCAGCGTTGGTTTGCCAGCGCCGGGCTGGCTGTCAGGCCATTAGCTTTGTCTGATCGTTGCTCCATCACAACTGAGCTACTTTGGCTTCTGGAAGATACGGACTGGCTATGCAGTATGTAACAGCAATGCGTGGAAAGCTAACCCAGCAGTCCAGGTCTCAAGAGGCACCCCCAAGGTGAAGCTCATCCAGAAGCCCCCCTGGATGGTACCTTCACGCTGATGCTCTCAGGACCATACCCATCACCTCCTAACGAGCGTCCTGCTTGAAGAAAGCAGAGGAGACTAATACTTATTCACTGAAGAGCCTAGTCCTCTTCCCAAATGTCACACACGCACACACAAAGCCCCTTTTCAAACTCTCCTTTTTCACCAGTGCATCCCACAGCCCAAGGCTGGTGGCTGAAGGAAGAGTCCAGACGGCTCCAGGATGCAGCCAAGGTTTGGAAATGTGGATTTCTACCTTCCCTCTGCCGCGTTTATCCCAGGCAGCATTAGCAAGGCTCAGGTTATCCACACTGCGCTGAGCAAACGGCACACAGCTCATTTATCCGGAGGGGCTTTGTTCAGCTAGGCTGCACGCTCCCTGCTCCAACACAATGTTTAACTCCTCCAAGATACACTACTACACATTCGGATACCAATCATACAAGCCATCATTTTAGATGCCTAAGAAAGTAAAATTAAATACCACGGGGATTATATCAGAAACCAGGTTTAGCTAGTAATTCAGCTCTGGGTCATTATTCCCTGTGTATATATCAAAGGAATGTGAATATGGAACAGGCTGAGAAGCAGGCTGCAGATGCAAATGCCAAAATACTAGAAGACAAATAGATTATTTTTAAGGGGAGGGAATAGACTGAAAACATAGGAGAAAGTTGCTGAAATAAATCAAAGGTGAGCAGATGCACTTGGCCAAATGGCTTTTTCCTTCGTAGTATAGTGATTTGTTTTATCCTTATGTTTCCTGAATCCAGTCAATAAGGCTGCATTAAAAATGCATGGGCCAATTTGATGTATACAACAGGGGAGTTTTCAGAAAAGCCAGGGCATTTAGAAGGGCACAAGCAGTATATTTATGTACAGAAAAGGAGAACAGAGGTTGGGAGAGGGAAATAGTTGTCAGACGACACATTTCCCATGTAGCAAAAATAATAAATTCCTCTTCTTTTGGGAGAAACAGCGTTCTTTATCAATAGAAGCTGCCACACTCCCATAAGGGGGGGCAGGAAGAGTAATAGTACCTCCAAGAAGAGAGAAGCCTATATTTTTATCACTTCTCTTTGCCAGTAGTCGTATTTTAGGATGCAGGCTGGGGCTAGGCATTACCACTGGCTTTCAGGAAAGCTGCCAGACAATGAATTTTCATCAGAAAACAAAGCTGACATTTTCCAATTTTGTGTCTGGACAAAGAGAAGAAAACACTTCATTTGGAGGGAGCACCAGCTGAGTTGGGGTATTTCATCCATCGGTTTCAGCCGACACAGTTCAGCGGTTAGCTTCATTTGGCACCAGGACTTTGTACCGGGAGCATCCTTCCTCCGCACCCCTCTGCGGGACGTGCGCTGTGATGTGCTGAGATTCACCGGTTCTGCCTCCCAAAGCTTCTCCCAATCTGTGCAACTGCAGGACCCATCCTATAGCTCACAGCAGCTCCAAGCCTTGCTGGGGGCAAGCTGAGGCCACCAACCCCTCTGCAGGGCTACCAACCCTTCTGCAGGGCTACCAACCCCTCTGCAGGGCTACCCATCCTATAGCTCACAGCAGCTCCAAGCCTTGCTGGGGGCAAGCTGAGGCCACCAACCCCTCTGCAGGGCTACCAACCCTTCTGCAGGGCTACCAACCCCCCTGCAGGGCTTCCAACCCTTCTGCAGGGCTTCCAACCCCTCTGCAGGGTTGCCAACCTTTTCCCAGCTCAGTCCTGGAGTTGCAGGCTCTTAGCGGGTGGCAAATCCTGCTCTGCAGGACCCTGCAGCACACCTGAGTTAATGCTGAATTATTTTCTGAGCAGCTGGCTCTGGCGGAGAAGGGCTGCTCAGTGCATTAACCAAAGGCTGTTGGCAATGCCGGAGCATCCTGGAGCTCTGCTCTCCAGGGTCCAGCTCCCTGCACCGAGCACAGGCACCAGCCGCCGCCAGCCTCCTGCTGCACCGATCCTGCTGCCGGAGCTGGGTATGCACAGGTGCTTTGCCAAGCCCTGGGTATTTCAGGTTTTTGAAGAAGTTGACCATGTGGACCTTCAGGCTGAGGGATAAATCAAGGGAAAGGACTTCCATTTGCAAAGAAAGGGCATTGTCCAAGGAGAGGGGAAGGAGGAAAGAAACTGAGGCTTGCACTCTCTTCATAAAACCTGCCAGAAGATGCACGGCTGATTTGCAGCTCTGCTTGCACCCTGGGATGTCTGCAGCCAGCAGACTCTGCACAGGAAGGTCCTCCCCAGCAGGAAGGCTGAGAACACATTCTGTGCCACAGTAAAACATTGAAATTAAATTTAACAACAGAGGAAAACAACTTCTGAGAGCTTCTGCAGCAGCAGCAGCAAGAGGTTTGTGCTGCTCAGAGAACATCTGAATTTGCATGAAGTGTAAACACGCAGGCACACGTATATGCACCCCGCTCCTGTTTGCACCGAGAGTGTTCAGAAAATAGCACATGTTCTCTTCCCTCGATTCCACCTCGCCGCAGTCACGGCAGCGCCAAAGCCCTGCAAACGGCTGGGAGGGAGCAGGGCTGTCATCCAGCCGCTCCGCAATCACCAACCGCTGGGACGAGATTGTTCCAAACTGTTGTTGGGGACCATTCAAGCGGCAAAACATTAAATGTTTCTATTATTTAGTGCATGCAGCTGGTTAAACTGAACAGCCTAGCAGGTTAATGGGAACACAGGAATAACCAGGTCAGCCAAAGAAGGTGTGTGCGTGTGTGTGCGTGTATATATGAGGCTATATATTGCTTGCTGCTCCTTATATCAAGTGTAGATTTAGGAATAAATAGCCTGTGTTGTAGCACCTTCTGCCACTGAGAGCTGTACAAGGCACTGATTAACTTTTTAAAACCTACTGGGGAATGGAAGGATCTCTAGGAAGGTCGTACAGGGGAAAAGCTGCCCTTAAAGGAAAATAAAATATAAGAGCCTTCATGTAGCTTTAGGCAGAGCCGGTCAGCCATGCAAAGACCTCCTGGACTGGGGGGCTCACATACCTCGCAGAAGGCATGTCTAAAGAGCTGAGGATGGAAATCTATTACTCATGCATTGTGGAGTTACTGCTGGAGCGTTGGTCTGGATCAGAAATCATTCCCTGTAACATTCCAACATTTCCATATTATTTTTCGACTCTTTGGAAGCTATTTCCACCATCTGGAATTATACCATCCATCGCTGATTGCCTCCTAAGCATCTTCTCTCCAGGCAGAATCATGAGGTGCTTCATACCAATTAAAAAATTATCATCTTAGAATCTCTCATACTGTTTTGCAAACCAGCCTGTAAACTATCCTAATATTTAGGGTGACAAGCAGGAAAAACAGAAGCAAGCGAGCAGCGGCATTTCACTAATGCCAGGACTAATTGCTCAGTTATGCAGCCATGTGGTTTAAGAAACACTCTAAAAAAAAATAAAAAATCAAGTGGAAGTCTTCAAGCTTCAGGCATTTAAAGAGAGGGTGGACAAAGCTCAGGGTCTGATAAGCAAGTGGCACAGCAGATGATTTTGTACGTTAATTTCTAGATCTCATTTCCTTGGGTTGATGGGAAAAAGAGCGCAGACGCATGGCTCTGCATGGTGTGCAGCCCGAGCTCCTCCTCGGTGCGTTCAGAACGTCCTGGCAGAGCAGATGCGCTGCCTCACCTACCTGCTCCTCCAATCTACAGTGAAATAAATCATACCTTCTAAGTATTTTTATTCCATTAAAATTCCACCTGATGGTGACTAACACCACAGTGAGGTATTTTTACCATATCCTTTATTTTTACATTACAAATCAAGTTCTGCAAAAGATCCGTGTTCTGATACTCTGACAATTTTTTTTCATTTTTACATTCAGACTCATCCCAGTTAATGTAAATCTTCCCTATTTTGAAATGTGCAATGCAGGAAAATTCTGCAGAAAGAGTAAAAAGAGTGTTTTATATAATCTGTAAAATACTCCATGTTTGAGTTGACCACTTTCATAAAAATAGAAAACTATTCTAAATGAAAGTATGATTACAAATCAAAAATAAAGACATTCTGCTCCAAAAACTCTGAAATGCAATACTCAGACATCTTTC
>NW_010140763.1:58816-72684 GCF_000699245.1 Pterocles gutturalis
AACCCATTTCACAAAATATTTCCATTCTAACGCAACAGCAGGTCTCAACAGGGTACGGTTTGTCAAAGTTTCTGCAATTAAATTTATTTTAAAATGACTCAATATGGCCTACAAGGTTTGGGCTAGTACACCAACACACGTTTCACAGTTTTCCAATTCCAAAGATTAATCAGTACACCAGTATACCAGCTCAGCAAAGGGCGACTTTTTCATTCCCGTTCTAACTATCCACTCCCCTCAATGGCACACTGTTTCCAGCTCATTATTTTTGCAGTCCGCTGTGTATTTTTGGCTCATACATGTCTGCTAAGGTAAACAAACAAAACTTGAAAGACCTATTTCTGCTAAATCAAACTTACGCTACAGATTCCTTTAATCTTTTTTTTTTTCCCCCTCCTTTTTTAAGGTTCAGCTACTTACTATGTTGGATTTCATGGCCTTGAAAATCTGCTTTAGAAAGAAATGCAACATGGAACCCTGGTGATAATTAGCCTCAAGTTGGAAAGCGCTGGGGAAGGAGGAGGTTAACATCCCCCATCAGCAAACTACAAAGAGCGGTGGGCAGCCTCACGCTGCCACGCTCTCCAGCTGACGGCAGAAAACCTGTAGCTCTGACATGCAAGAAACATAATTAGAAACTGGTTCCTGCATTTTTTAAATGGAGTAAGAGTTCCAAAGTAATCTCGGTATGACTCCAATTTTTGTATGTTATCCTAATAGGCTATCCAGGTCCCTCCCTGGGTTCTCAGATAAGTACTAACGTGCACTAAAATCCCTTCAGATCTCCCCAGGGGAAATTCCGAGACTGGGGATGGCAGTGCTGATGGAGATGGAGAAGGCACATTCATAGGCAAATTATTCCCATCCAATGATGGGAGCTACCTCCTGACCTCCCTGATGTATAGTGAGAGGAAAGGAGCAGGAGAGGAGCATTTCTGGAAGGTCTGATCCATAGGCGTCATCCATAGGTAACACAACGGGAACAGAACGGAGTAGCTAATTACATCTGGAGTGTGTGCGCGGTGCACTTTATTGACTAGACCTCTTCAATTGGTATTTCTGTTATTGCTGCCTGGAAGCCCGAGGCCTTCTTTGAGTGATATTTGTAGATGAGATAAATAGAAATGATTTTACAGTTACTGATCTGGTTCCTGACATATATGCTTCTTGTTTGTAAATGTCAATTTATTAGCATATGAAGGATAAACAATAATTACTCAAATAACTAAATTTTTCTGATAAAATCATTAAAAATAACAAAGTGAAAAACCAACACAAGAACATGTTTTCACAACCCCTGAATCTGTTGCGAGGCTGCTTTGGAAGATACATAAACCAAAGCTGACACCTTCCTTGATCTCAGCCAAAAAGCCTAATAGCACTATTATATCCCGTAATGTTCTGCATCTGACAGCGTGAAGATCCTCTTCGTGCATCTATCAATTATTTATCACCTTAGCAAAAATTACCACCCACACAACCACACCTCATGCCAACCGTTCACGGTGCAGGGAGAAAACTGTGACCTGGGGTGGCAAACCCAGAAACCACTCAGCCTACGGAATAATTTCAAGGTTGGGATGTTTTCCTTTACCTGGGTTGATGTGCAGTCAGGCTGCTATGCCAGACGCTGAGAAATCTTGAAAGTGAGCCCAGCACTAATAAGAGAAGGTTGGAGAGTCAACCAAAGAAACCATTTATTGTCCCATCTCAGGAGCTTCAGCACTGCTCAAGGTTACCCCATCTCCCCTATATTCCACATTTTATAAACCATACTTTGATCCGAGAGGGTGGATAATCCCTGTACATAGGAGCTATTGGCAAGTACAAGAGTTATTCAAATCTCTAAATCACAGACATCTGCTGCAGCTCTTACACACTTTAGCATTCACAGGTGGCTTTTTCCATGCGGGATGGACAGCCCGGTGTTGTCCCCTGCAGGCAATATGTTTTTCTGGTGTAACAAATTCTGATTCATTCCAGCCGTCATTGAGCTATCTGAAAGTTGACACTTTCTGTACCATTCTCTGTGTCCTGACCTAGCAAGTACATAGTATCTAGGAATATGAAATACAGGGAGAAATTAGTTATATGTGGGATTTCACCTTCAAATGTGCCAGAAGTGCTGCATGTTCTCAAGACCCTTCAAACGCTCTGAATATGGATATGTGCCGGACTGTCCACATCAGGAAACCATGAGGATTGACACAGCTTTTGCTTGGCCAATGGTGCAAAACATGGAGGAGAGCAAGCCAGGAGCACTTCCGAAGGGTATCAGCAAAGCTGTGTGAGCAGGTCCCACACCACCAGTTGAAGTCAGTGGGTCCAAAGAGCAAGACGAATGACAAAAATACACATGGTTTTCCCAAAGGTTACATACATTAAAAAATAAGAAACATCCTGCTTTCAGAAAATTTCCCCCTGGAAACTGCCTAAGTTATGATACTTTCTCACAACCTTTGGGTGCTGCCAAGAGAGGAGTGGGACACGGGAAGGGTGTCTGCACCTCAGATCTCTTTTATCCATGATGCTTTGTCTTCATAAAAAAAAATAAAACAGCAGCTGTGGAATAAAGCTGTAAACCATGCAGAAGGACATTTTAAAATAAATATTTGGTGCCTTTTTTACCAGAATAGATCTGAAAATATTTTCTGAAGGTGAAAGAACAATGAATTATCAATAGGCAACGTGGGCGGAATCACTCGCATTCCATCTGCCTTCCAGCTGCCTAAACCCAGCAACTTCCACAGTTGTGCAAATGCTCTATAGCTACAGTATGCGAACGGAGAGGCCCTGGATGTCTCCTACTGATTTAAAGATTAAAACCCTGCTTGGAAAAAGCTACCTACCAAGACATGTTCAAGTTTTTACAGTCCTGATTCAACCGCTGCTGAAATCAGCGGGGGTCCTGCCACTGATCCTCACAGCACTTGGATCACATTTCCCACAGAGAGTTATTCAGGAATTTTAACGCAGACATTTTGTCAGGAAAAAGAACACAACTGTAGAATAAGTACTGAAAAAAAGGAATTTTACATTGGCAGAAAGATAGATAAAATACTCTAATAGGGTTTTTTTTTTCTTCTTTGATTTCCATTATTCATGGAACTCTAATGATCCCTTTCTGCACGCAAGACAAAAGCAAACCATAGCCTCCTGGTAGCGAGCATGGCACTCCAACATTAAAGTAACGTGGATATGTTAATGCAATAGCAATTGCCTACCCTACTGCAGTCCAATCACCCTGCGCTGGAAGGGTATCACTGTTAGAGTTTCATTTTCATTAAGATGACAAAAAGGACCCCGAGATGACTGTTTGGTTTTGTATTGTATTAACGAAAGTGAATATTAACAGAATTGGGAGGGAAATTTAGGAGCAAACCCAGAAAGTAGCTAAAATGATGCCGTATCTCTGAAAATAAATAGATGTGTCGACCTACTACCTCTTAGGACCTGCCAGAAAGAAGATGCTGTCAGATAACCCAACAGGCAGTCTGCACAGCCAGGCAGGGTTGGCTCGTAATAAAACGTTCAAAACATGCAAGCTGCAGTCAAATTTAACCAAGTGAATTTCACACCAAGGGCAGCCTCTAAAAACAATTAACAAATCAGGAAGAATCACAATTTCAAGGCAACATCGGCAGCCAAAGAAAGCATAATCCGTATTTGCATTAGGTCCTCATGCATCTTGTCATGTATCTGCACTGAAATCTTCCCCCCATTTGGCACAAAACTTTCTTACTTTTCAAAGTAAGTCAAGTCCGTAACTCATTTATCAAAACAGCTCTCAGCCAAAACACTGAACTCTGTGGGCCACGGTAACGAATTACTGACTTTGGAAAGAAAAGTTTGAGACAGATATGATTAACTTTCCACGCTGGAAGTGTGGCTGCCCCGAAAGGGCAAGGAGTGTTGGGAACCGCAGATGGCATCCCGGAGCTCAGCGATGAATGAGGAGCATCTTATGTTCCCTGGGGCAATGTTCGCACTGTGTCTGCATCCAGACCTGGAAGATGCCATTGGAACGGCAGGACCCATCATCTGTTTGCGATGTGTACGTGATAGAACTCAGTAACTGGATGGGCTGCAAGAAGGGGATACGGAAGCATTAAATAACATGTGAAAAGTAACAATTAAAGAACCAATACAGAGGCTTTATATCTCCAAAGAACCTGTTCGGTTTTGCTGAGGTTATCTGAAAGGATACTCCTTGCCAGCAAGGATCTGGCCAGCCAGAGTTGAAACACTTTTTTTTTTTTTTTTTACTTTTAGGTTACAAGGGAATAGTGCAGGCAAGGAGGGATGTTGCTGAAATTCCGGTCCGTAATGGAAACCTGGATGAAATGCTTTCTGCATCCTTATCACCTCTCTGCAATTCAACATGAGCGCTAGCAGACTAACCACATGCATAAGACAGTCGAAGGAGTTTATGTTAGTTTAGCCATGTGTTGCTATTCTGATAAAGGACAAACTGACTCACCATTAGAAGCCAACAACAGCCTTAGAAAATGTACTGTTGAGCATGTTTTTTGGTTTAAAAAAAAAATACATTTGATGCATTTTGAAATGATGAATAAAAAAAAAAACTCTGAATATTCAACTGTGTTTTGAATTGCAGAGTGCACACTCAACCTGAAAAATAATCTATGCTCTGCTGGAGTCATTCATGTCCAGACTTAAATTATTTTTATTCTTTGTCAGTGGTAAAATGATGCTTAATATTTTATCTCTTTTGTTCGCAGCAAGATTTTTTTTCATGTTTTGGGAAACAAACATCTTCCCCCAGGGAGGATGGCATCAAACAGTTCCTGAAGCAAAGAATGTTTTTGCAGCTGTTCTGAACAGGGTTCACCTTTTGTTTGACTCAGAAGCGACTTGTGCATCACGAGGGTCAGAGATCATACGAATGGAGAGAATGTTAAAAAAAAAAATACCAACAAGAACAAAAGAAGAAATATGGGAACAGTTCCCCATGTGCCAAGAATGAACTAACGCTAAAGAAAGTGTAATTACACTCCTGAAGCAAAGCTTCTTCTAAATCATAGTGGCACAACACGGTATATTGTTACCAGACTCATGGAACAAGCACAAAGAGCAATACAGTAAACAAAACAAAATTCCATACCCCATCTTCCCTGTTCTCCAAATTGAAGCATCTCAGATATTACAGGAACATTTTCGGTATTTCATTACAGAGTCCACATTTGCCACTTATGCATTTAAGCACAGAGAACTTAAGTGCCTGTAGTAAGTCATGAGGAGAGAACACGGGTCAGTAATGGGGTGCATGCAAAACCTCAGCACAGATACATCAAAGCACTGCTACCAAAACGTGAAAGAAAACACTGGAAGAGAAACCTAAGCCTAATAAAACCTGATGATTCTTACACACCTATGTCGATTGTGAAAGTGGGATGCTGCGGAAAATAAAAAAATATTGAAATATTATCACCTTCTAGAGCACCTTAAGGAAGCAAGCAGCCAGATCAAAGCCCAGCTGATTCATGAGCAAATCCCACCTATTCTTTTAAGAGCTTTCCAAAATTACCAGTGTATATTTGGGCTTTAAAAACAATGGATGAAAAAGGAGAGGTGCAAGGGATTCTGCACATAAAATAATCTCTGTGTGAAGCATATTAGTGTTCCTTTGAGGGGCTCTATAAAAGCCCCTACATTAGAGAGATAAGGAAATATATTGAAATTGGCCAAACTAATCCACAGAGCTCAGAGACACCACAAAATGTTTGAATACTCGCTCTGCGAGTAGTTCTTCTGGGCTCCATCATAAAACCTGGGTTATTTATAACCAGCCATCAAGAATAATGAGGAGGGGGCACATTAGTCCTTTTGCAATGTCCCTTCACGCTGCTATAATTTGTTTGTGAGGCGCACGTCCCGCTTTGCTCAGACAAACAAGAAGCAAGATCACATATCTCAGGAGATGGAAAGGGGAGAAAATCCACAGAAACAACCAACGCGTCCACTTACGTCCAGTGCTGTCATAATTAATGTCAGTAAAAACCCTGAAGGGATATTAAACCCTGTGCCTCAGGGGTTAGGTCAGTCTCTCAGTATTATAGATCCAAAGGAGCCCACGCAGGGAATCACATTATTCCGTATCTCCGTCCTGCACAGCTCTTATACTTTCACCCCCAAAAAGACAGTAATGAATATTGTCAGAGACAAGGCACTGGAATAGATGGACCTTAGGTCTCACTCAATTCCTGTGCCTATATTATTATTAGAAGAGAAGCTGTCACAGGTATCTAAATGATGATGGAGCCCCTAAAAATGAAAGGGCAGGGAGAAAGGAACGATGCAGCAGGCAGCTCAGCCAGCATCTGCTCCTGTTCCCCTCCTGTTTCAAGCACAGCTGTAACACCCTGCATGGCTTCACAGCTCTGAAGGCGAGGGCTCCTACGCCATGCCCAGGAAAAAGGGACAGGTCTGTGTACAGGATATTTCATTTTTGATAACTTCTTTTTTTTTGGTGGAACTTAACAGAAAGCTCTGAAAAAACAAATCATGCTGCCTCCCAATGTCTTGCTCATCTCAACTACCTTCCAGGTAGTCCCACCACGTGGAACCAAGAAAAGAAACCACAGAGTCAACCCCCCTGGCTGGTAACAGAAGATATTTATTACACTTGTCCACAGTCTTCAAGGAATTGGTGTGTTTGTGCATAATTTAGTAGGTGGTTGCAGGAGTTCACTGTGACAGGCTGAATATCTACTTTAATGGTTATAGATACAGGGTGAGTTTTCAATCTGCTTCTCTGGTTCCAAAGGGAAAAACAATGTAAATAGCTATAGGAAAACTGGGATATAAATAACAGGGCACAGGGTAAGATTTGGAGTCTGTTCCTACCAAAAGCTCTGCAGGTCTCTTTGAAGGGTTTCCTACCGCTGGCCACTGCATTGTGTCCTGTCCTCTCCTGCTCAAGCAGATGGAGTGGACGTGCTGCCTGCGATGACCGGTGTGATGATCCCTGGGCTGCCCAGACACCCTCCTGCAGACAGAGCCCCACAAAACCCACAGAACCCTTCTGTCTCTTCACCGTTGTCTAAAGAAACACCATTCAAACCAAGAGGGGAATTTCCCGCCACAATAGGGTCAAAGTATAATCTTATGGAATCCCAGAGTGGTTTGGGTTGGAAGGGACCTTAAAGGCCATCGAGTCCCACCCCCTGCCATGGGCAGGGACACCTCCCACTAGCCCAGGTTGCCCAAAGACTCATCCAGCCTGGCCTTGAACCCCTCCAGGGATGGGGCATCTTCTTGCTTTCCCTCCCAAGAGCAAATCCCAAGTCTGAAAAGGCATCGCTCCATCTTACGATAATGAAGGACATGGCTGGAAAGTGCCAAAAGTTGAAGGATAGGAGCGAGAGGAATTAAAGGACTGAGGGATACTAAAGTGAAGAAAATGCTGCTGGCAGTTCAGTTAATCTGTGCGATGTTTCTAGTAACAGTTTCATAAAAGTGTGAGTTTAATAACACCTAAGCCCCTTCCAGGATGTGCTCATTAGCTCACTGTTGCTGGCTGGTACATCCTCCAATTGCTACCTTTAAAAACCTGAAGAAAACTTCAAAGGCTGTGAGGCTGAAGAGCAAATATTCACTGGTGTCTTAAAATGAAATCGAAGGTAGGGCAACGAGCGGAGGAACAGTTGGTGAACAGTTGGTGAATGGATATTTTTATGCAAGGAATGCCTGAAGGAAAGAGAATGAAAAAAACTGTGTAGGAAGAAGGAGCAATTAATATGCTCCTTTTTTTCCCCTTACACTTATTTTGATTTAAAAGTCTATTCTTTCTGTATCACAGATTAAGGTTGCCATACAATTTACCACAGGAAAAAAAGTGGTCATAGTGGCTGAATCAAGAAATGAAAGAGCCTACGAAAGAATTTTTAATTATTCAAAAAATGATCACAAATATATTCTGAATTAATTTTCACATTTTTGCATTTGTACATTTCAAATGAATATGTGTATAGATATCATTCCATTCCCTGGGAAATGGCACAGGTCTTTAAGACCCGTTCCCTCGTTAATGTCATTGATTGGGAAGGCCACCAACACCTTGCTAAAAACACTGAACAATTCAACGTTTCATGTGAGCTGCTCTCACCAAAAAGCCCGGACTTCCCCAGAAATATACACAACAGCAAGCCTTAAATGCCAAAAAAGCTATTTAAATTAATAAAAAAATAATAATACTCTGGATCCAAATTCTCTCTTGCATCTCACTCATTATAGGGTGTGGACCGTTAGGTGTGCATCTCTTCTCAGCTTCACGGGATACAACCCCAAGGAACTTGTAGCTGTGTACGAAATGTGAACAGTTCGGGGGGTAATTACCTGAAACTTGGCTTTACTCAGAAGTACTAGTGGCATACATATAAGGTTGTGGAGGGCAGATGCAAAGAGTTTAAAAGCTTTTTATTAAAAACATGCTCCTACAAACAGCCTACAGATTCTTAATTTTTTTTTTTTAACCTATCATCATTTTTAAGGGAAGTTCCACTTTTGAGATGTACATTTTCACAACTGCAACAGAAATAAACCGTCCAACAGATGGGGAGAAGAAAGGAGGAAAGAACAGTCGAGTAAAGATCATAGAGGAAAAGCTCTTTAAAAGCAGGACAAATATTGGCATAAAATATTTATGGACAGTCATTCAATCAAGGCCCCTTTCAAGTATTCATTCTCCTTTTTATTCACTTCTTGCAAAAATTCTCTGCATGAGCAAGGTTTAGCATGACTAGATCTTCGTGTAAAATATGTATACTGGTTGCAAGCAATAAGTTTTCATATTTGGGGAGAATCTGACATTTGTGAAGTCCGGGGGAATTCTGCTGCATGTTTCAAAAACACTGAGATTTCCCCCCAGATGTCTTCTAGCTGATTTCAAAGCAAGAACAATCAATTCTACTGGTATAGGAATAGCAAATCATTCACAATCTTTCTTAGAATGAGACAGCTTTTGAAAAAAAATCCATTTCCCAAGTTATACTGAATAAAACAGGCACTGAAAAATCAACTCCAGTTTGAGGACAGATTCTATATAGTGGCCACTTCCTTGGACAAAATTAACAGGATACTGTAAAAAAAACAGGGAAGGCTCTTCCCATACATGTTCTACACCCACATTTGTATGTGTGTGCACGCACACACGCACAGATACACTGATATTTTTTGATTTGGCTTTTTCCTTGTTCAGACTTGCGATTTAGGACATTACGCTCCATGTCTGAACTTAAAATTACAGCAAATTGCAGAGCAGTCATTTCAGGGAGCTGTCTCCGTCCTCTTTCTGAAGAGACCAGCCAGGGGTTTTCAACGTGCACATGTTTTACAGAACCAAGTCCTTATCCACAAAGTCTACGCACACTCTTAACTCTCTGAAATACTGCAGATGTGTATCCAAAATTTGCAACTTAATTTCTCATGGTATGGTTTTTAGAATACATATATATGTATATATCCCAATCCCACACCTATCACTGCACACATGCAGCAAGCACCGGGTACATTTTCCTTGTACTCTGTCATTAAGAGCTGTATTGACAGCAAACAAGTTACATATCTTTTTTTTTTTTAACAACATATAATTTTCCCGTTGTTTGCACGTTTTCTCCAAGACATATTGGATACCATTTGCTTTTCATTACAAAAAATGTGCTGACAACAAAATCACATATTCCTGACACACAAAAGAAAGAAGAAACAGCTACCATTTTTGGGGCAGGGGACTTGCTACATGGGAAACTTGATCCATCGTTACCCGAGTACGCAGAACTCGCTCGGCGCACACACCAAAGCACGCAGCCCGCACATCTAGCAAGACACAACAAAGGTGTTTGAGGCTTCCCAAACCTCTGTCCTTTTTATTCATATTGCAGCGTACTGATATATTATTTTTCATCATCTGAAGATAATTAAATCTGCATATCCAAGGGTAGCCAGATGCAAACACGTCTGAAGATTTATGCAGTTGGGCTGCTACATTTGTAAGTGTTTTTATACCTATAAAGCCTGTAAGAGAGCATTGCAGAGAGGTCTGCAATGAGCCAGGTTAATTCACCACAAAAATGCCCAGCAGCAGTGGCAACATGACATCCCACCTAATGACAGAGCTAATTTCTGATTCTTCTTGAACAAGAAGAATCAAAGACCTGCAGCTAGACCTCAACCCAAGATGTGTGTAAGAGCCTCTGGAGAAGCCAGAGCCACTATTGAATGGTATAGACAAGATCAGCGGTCCCCAACGGGATCAGGACCTGGTGGTGGTTGCCTAACAGAAAAAAAAGAGAGAAGCCAAGAAAAGTCCATCTATGTATCTTGGAAGTGATCTCTTGAGAGGATACCCCTGGTATCTCCTTATAAACTTCCCAGTGCATACTGGAAGGCAGACCCAGAATACCGCCTCCAGGCGTCTATGACTCTTTGCATACATTTTTTGGTGAATCTTTGAATTCTACACGCCATACATCTGCTCCAAGCTCAGGCTTTAGGTTTGCAACACTCCATGCAAGAAGAGCAAATCCAAATAGCTCAGGACATGCCTCTCGGTCCAAACCCTCATCTGCATGTACAACATCAGGACTATTTTGTCCAGCCTTTTCCTTCCATAGTTTTCCAGGCAGGAAGATTTTTTTAAATTATCTGTGACTACAGAAGTATGTTGAAACTGGCCAAAAAGCTGGAACCACAGAACAAATCCCCAAAAAAGGCAGCAGGTCCCCAGGCTGTGGCTTTCCTGGTCTCCAACAGCTCGGCAGCAGCTCTTCCAACTGCACAGAGGATCAAGAGAGAGCGACAGTAGAAGAAAAGTAATAAGAGGACAGTTTTCTTCCCCTGCCTATTTTTAATTGTCATTTCTATAGAAAGCTCTCTAAGAGTAAGATTGTCAAAGCCAAAAGGAGCCACTGTAATTTACTGATGAAGGGTAAGTCAACCCCAGTTCCTGTTTTGTCCGTAAGATTTATTTATTTTTTATTACCAAAAAAGCCACGTTGATCTCTCTGGAGCTGTAATGTCAAAAAGACTGTACTTGGGTCTAAAATGTCTTTTTTTTTTCTAGTGTGGTCTGCCTCCCGTTCTCAGTTCCCTTGCCAGCTGGTTGGTAGCTAGTGCAGCTGGCAGCGATGCCAAGTGCTTCGCTACAGCGGAGCCCTGGGTATTAGCCAGGATAATAATCAGTGGTCAGGGAAGCATGGATTGAATATGCCAGTGACACGGAGCAATAGGTCCACTGCTCTCCGTATCGTGCACTCTGACCTGCAGGACACAGAAAAAACGCGTATCACAAAGAATGAGCGGTTAAGCACTAGAAAGACGTTAATAGCAACGGTGGCCCATCATCTGCAGCAAGCCTTTCGGCCACCAAAGACAACGCTGAAGAAGGCGACTGTGTGCGACTGCTGGGAATCGCACACTGCTCAGAGCCACCAAGGTCCCTGGTGCTGCAGCCTCCTGGAGACCAGCACTGCACAGGCAGCGCAAAACCGCTCAGGTCCACCAAATCCCCCAGGATTCAGGAATCACCTACTTCCCATCACAAGCACAGCGCCAGGAGCAGAAGCTCAGAATTCCTCCCCACTACCAACACGACTGCACAGGCAGAGCTGCAGGCTCCAGCCATTCAGACTGTCTGCGTAAAAACTTGTTGCAAAAGCTGCTGTGTTTGTTAACACAGAGGAAAAATTTGGGGAAAAATCAAATTAAGCCTGTAACCCACATGTCCCCTTTCTGAGTGCAAATGCATCCAGTGACACAACGCTGCTGGTCCGCCCTGGCTCAACCTGCACCTAAAACACCACCGCAGGCTCCCATCATCAATAAGCAATGGGGACCACGTGCGGTTCTTCCTTCATCCCATAACCACACTGATTTTACACTCTGGCCTGTCCCACAGAACACAGTGGAGCAGCAGATTTGGGCATTAAATTTTTCTCCTTTAACTTATTTTTCAGGAAAATCGCAGTAATTAAAGCTGGTATTTCCATCTAGTTGAGTTTGCTACATTTCTAGTGACTTCAACATCTCCTCTCCTGGATAACAGTTTATACCAACAGTGGATTCCAGGTGAATGCTTATTGCAGCACAAACCACTCATCCTGACCAAATGGATGAGCAGCAGACCTGCATCCCTAAAGACGGAGCAAGGACCAGACTGACTCATTTATTTAAAATGCTGCCTGAGAATTCAGCC
This sequence comes from Pterocles gutturalis, assembly GCF_000699245.1. Taxonomy (NCBI): domain Eukaryota; kingdom Metazoa; phylum Chordata; class Aves; order Pterocliformes; family Pteroclidae; genus Pterocles; species Pterocles gutturalis. Next base: position 71,031 of record NW_010140763.1, read on the forward strand.
ATCTTTTGAGAATCCTGATACTATTTTTTTTTCTTTCTGCAAAATTAAAAGTCATTAAACTGATTTTCTTTTAATGTCTCTTGACTCTTGTGCTTTGCTAAAATGAATATTTCCCGTCTGTGCATGCATGTATCCTCTCAAAACCAGCTGCACACTCACCACTTGAGAGCAGGTCTGAGGGTTCAGGGGGTAATAAAATCTCTGGGACAGTGATTTTAGCACCACTGATCACGGTAGGAATCACATGAACTATCAGCAGTAGGTTAGGAGAGCTCAAGGCAACAGATGAGTACAGCTGCAATTTGATGGGATGATTTCCAAAAAAAATGAGAGGACGAAAAACAAACCAGCAGAAATAAAACAACTTTTCAGCACTGCAATAATGTAGGAATCAGCAGCCAAGAAGCAGAAGCCTGAGACCTGCTCCAAGGGTCCCTACACAAAGCTGGTTGACTACAGAGAAGGCACAATTATCAAAAAGCCAGGAGACAGCAGAAAAAGGCTCATGATGCTGCAGAAGACAGCAATCTTACTGGCCTGGGATAAAATGTAGTTGTTATTCAGGTAAAGATCTCATTAAAATCTGGGAGAGCATTGAGTAAGTAAAAATAAGGACCTCAGGGTCCAACCTCTGCCATCCTACTAATGAACTCTTAGATACAGAGAACAAAATTTTGCCCAGGGACCAGCTTCCCAGCTCTGCTCCGTGGCCTCCCTTGAGCTTACAGGAGAGTCAAGACAGCTCATGATGTTTAAATCAAGGCACAAGTTGACTCACTGTAGCAGAACAACACCGTGTGTGTGTCTGCTGCAGGATTCTTTCTTCCTTCGGTTGTTCTCTTCCGAGCACAGGAAACATATGACATAATCTGAATATTTATGGCACGCTGTGTAAAAGCAGAAGCCCCTCTTCTGTACCCATCTCATTACAGGAGTTTACATTTTTGGAAAGGCTTTCTGCTCTGGACCAACCTGAATTTCCTATTTCTGCTCCGCTGTTAGCCCAGGCTAATTCAATGATGCAGACCGTCGAGGATTTCAAACCTTTCAGCAGCCTTTTGAACACCAGAGCCCATGTGAAAGAGTTCAGCTAGCCACTCTCCTTCATCTGAGGGGAAAGCTTGCCTTAGGCACAAAGCAAGCTTCAAATTGATTTAATTTAAAATTTCAAACTTGTGTATGCTGCTCAGCTTCCGACTGCCATCTGCTTTTTCAGCTTGCCGTGACAGAGAGCACATTTTTTATTATGTTTGTTCAAGCAGGTCCATCCGTACAATATTAATTTTCAGAGTTTGGAAGCTCTATATGCTTTACAAAGCCACTAGATATAAACCTGATCAGAAATTATCAACAAATATATCACAGCTCATTTAGCCAGCTTTCAAAATTGCATCTTCTCAGCCTGAAGCTCCCAGACTCTGTTACCTCCTCGTATTTGTGTGTGATGCACCAAACGCAAAGGTCCCTCATCATCTCAAACCAGGACTTTTTATATCAGCCACGGCATAGGAGTCTAATCAAAATTAATAACCAAATGGATTTTGATCCCATCAGACAAAGACACCCCTGCTCAGATATTCCCACGAGAACTGAACCCAGGGGCAGAGCCCTGAGAGCAGGAACCCACCAGCTCTTATCCCAAGATCCCACTCCA
>NW_010140763.1:72698-75061 GCF_000699245.1 Pterocles gutturalis
CACTTTTTTCTTTTAAAGCTTCCTTTATAAAACTGATTTTCCAAAGAAAAGGAAAGAAAGGTGTCACTTGGGACCTCTCCACTAGTTAATCGACTTTTCCAACCTGCCTAACTACTGTGTTGCATTGTGCCAATGCAAAAACAAGTAGAGATCTTCTTCCACTTGCAAATGCACTAAAATTAAGTTCTTCACTAGGCTTCATGCTTAAATTATGGATTTTTCGCATCCTTCCAGAACACCCTCCTTCCAACAAACACATTCCTAGAGACAGGCATATGTTACAAATGTCCCAATAAAATGAACTTTGGAGGAGACTGCAGCTTGTGCCTGGCCCTGCTGAGAAACCACAGACATGCAAAGTCGTGGCTAAAACTAGAAAATGCCATTAATAGACATGTTGTGACAACAGCCCAGATGTGACCGGCTGCGATTAACTCACAGGTGTAGCCCCGAATTCGCCCCACGCCACGCCAAGCCCTCCTTTCCATCAAAACCAGATCAGTGCTCATCCCTACCTTCTAGACTGGACTTAAAGTCCCAGTTTGCTTTGCGTAAGGAACTGCACAGCCATTCGTAACTCTTTTAAATGAAAAATAAAACCAGGACTCTGTGCACACTGGTCATGTACGAGTCCAGTGCTCTTTCTACAGATTGCTTCAGGTTTGCTCTTTTACATCAGTTCCAATTCAGACAGTTGTATCTTCCACTTAACCTCTCCGCAGACCCTCTGGAAGCTGCCCACCAACGGGGTATTTGCTCCCCTACCCCCTCCGACTGATTTTATTTCTCTTCAGCAGCGAATTAACAATCCCAGATTCATACTGACACTCGACACAGCGCTTTGAGGTCTCCCTGAAAGGCACTACATAAATGTAAATTCTCTAATTATTTGAAAGCGGAGTCTCTTCCAACCTGAGTGAGAGCTGATAGCATCTCTGCCTTATAAATAATGGAATGTGCTGGCAGGGTTTGCTTCTCCGTGCGAGGCACAGAAGGCCCAGCTGGAGCACAAACAAGCATACAAGAAAAAACACACTTGACAAAAAATGTACCGGGAGACCCAAAAAGATGTTCTCTATAGATCTCAGCATACATGGACAACACGGCTTTCCTCTGATTTAGGGCAACATCTGTGATGGGTGAAAACTGTGACTATTTGGGAAAGATTAGAAAGCGGAGCTGAGCCACACTAGAGATGTGAGAGTTGCGAATATCCCAAATATTTCACTCAAAGCTCTTTTGTAGTCCTACCTTCAAAGTCACAGATCAGAAGAGAAGAAACCACTGTTGTCAAGATCCTCAAAACAAAGAGTCAAGGTGCAAAAAAAAAGATAATAAAAAATTCAAGGGTGTCTAAGCAACAGACCCCCACTGGCAGTTCTTCCTTGGCTCAGGGTGAGGTGACACAGATGCTGTCACCGTGTCGGACGGTACTGCTGCCCAGGGCGAGAGCTCAACACACATCGGACCTTCCCATCTGATTTATGGCACCAGAATCAGCCCAGGTGGCTTCATCACTTGCCGGCTGGTAAAAGGACTCGGATACCTTACCAAGCTCCCAGAAAGCCCCTTGCGTTTTTCTAACCAACTGTATTTTCTGAGATAAAAGGCTGAGGGGAAGGATGTGGTTTACTGTAAATAAACAGCAAACTACTGGACCATCTGGAGCTTTGCTGTCATTTCTGCTTGCTCGGCAATTTTAAGGAGACTTGTTCCCAAATGTTTGGGGATTTAAACCATAATCTTTAAAACACATATTTAAAAAGTATTAGCTAATTATTGAGGTTGCAACTGCTGCAACACCAGCGAACAAATCAGAGTCCTTTGAACTGGTGGTTTTGAAGTTAGCAAGTGTTTGAAGTAAGTTATAGGTAAAACCATTTGATTGACTTCTGCGGAGATGGGCTGTAAATGAGAAGGGGAAACAGTGCCCGGTGTCTGTACAGGGAAAAAGTCGATAGAGAACCAGCCAAGGAGAGCTCACCCAAACAGAGCCGGAGAAGCCAAATTTTGCCCACCACGGCATGAACTGCTGTGCCACGCATAAACCACTGAAAACCTATTTAAACTTTACACAGGCTGTCTGAATAGGAACACCTCTTTACCAGAGAAACTATGACTTATCAATAATTTAATGCTTCACTAAGGTACTACAAAAATTTTCACTTCCTTCTACGCCAGCAGCTTGATTCTCTTTATTTATCTGCTGTGGAACTGTCAGTGATGCCTGATAATTTTAATTTTATTAGCACACCTGGTTTTTCCCTGACACATGTTTCCCAAACATCCATTTTAAAGACAATTTAAAAAATTAAAATTATCTAAAGATTACTAATTAGTTATCTAATAATTAATTATTAAAT
>NW_010140764.1:0-217 GCF_000699245.1 Pterocles gutturalis
CCTTACCATGGGGAGCACCGAGCTCCGCAGCGCCGCAATGGGCACGGGTCTGTGCTCTCCAGAGGTGTTTTTGGAATCGACGGCCACCACGTGCAGCTCGTCCCTGGCCTCGGCGCCCAGGCAGATCTGCAGGGAGCCCAGCAGAGCCCAGCCATCAGCCAGCCCTGCTGCTGGAGCACAGGCTCATCCCGACGGCTCTTCAGCAAACCTCAGATCT
>NW_010140764.1:261-1365 GCF_000699245.1 Pterocles gutturalis
CCCCAGGCAGCTCGGGGTGCCCGTGCCCAGCTGGCAGCCTGCGGGGACACAGCATCGTCCCTGCACCCGGGTGCAAGCTGCAGGCGAGCTGAAAGCAACAGGGAGGCTTTCCTGGGTGCCCCCAAGCCCCTCTCCACCTGCCCACAGGGGCACCCCCCCAGATCCCACCAGAGCATCCTGGGTGTGCAGCTCCCTACCCCACAGGACAGCCACCGGCTTCTCCTCCGACAGCGACCAGGAGAGGGGGGAAGAGCTGCTCATCCTCCACCGTGGATCCAACACCGGGCCAGGAACCAGCTCCTGGGAGACAAACACCGGAGAAAACAGCGTTGGGCTGCTCTGGAGCAGAAACACACAGAATAAATGTGACTTCGGGGCTCTGAGAGCAAACTCTGTCCCCAGGCACCCAGAGCCAGGACAGCAGCATGCAGGTGGCTCACCCCGGGAGCACCAGCATCCCCTCGGGGAGGAGAGCATGGCTGAGGGAAGGATGAAACCACCCAGCTACTTCTGCATCACCTGGGGAAGGGAATGAGGGCTAGCACCGAGGGCTTTCCCAGCATCAGTGTTTAATCCAGCAGCACAACATCTGGGGGAGACAGAAGTAGCTGTCCCCTGCCCTCAGGGACCACAGGACATGTCAGGTCCCCCCCCGCCTCCCAGACCTACCTGGGGAGAGCAGCACCAAGAGAAAGAAGACAGATGCTGGCACCAGCTGCTGATAAAGAGCCAGAGGACCCCGGGGAGGAGCGGTTTGGGAACACAGCACAGGTGTGTTGGGAGGGCAGGTGGCACCAATGCCCCCCCCACCCCTCATCACTGCACACCCCCAGGACCCACAGTAAACCAGGATCCTCATTTGAGGCACCTTGAGCTTGACTGAAGATGAGGAAACCAGCCCTGGACAGGGGGATGTAAAGAGACGTGGCCCCCCCATGCCCCGGAGAGGCCCCCTTTGCACCCCTGAGCCCCAGGCAGCCCCTCGGGAAGGGCACGTGGGAGCATCCCCCCTCTGCTCAGCACACATTCGAAGGCACCGCTGAGTTTCGAAGGTTTATTTCACACGGAGGGTGGGGGGAGACAAAACAGGACAAAAAATTCACA
>NW_010140765.1:0-18639 GCF_000699245.1 Pterocles gutturalis
TACAACTGGAATGTTTTGAGACACCACGACTCATTGCTTAGACAGTCAATTTGCAGTCTGCAAAACTGCACAAATGACTAGTCCTCCACACATGGGTTGAGATAAGAACAATTTAATAACTAAACCACAAGAAAACAGAAAATAATAATGGTAATAATAGTGATGATAATAATAATAGCAATATATAAAAATATACAAATAAGTGATAGACAGTGATACTGCTCACCATCTGATGACCAAGGCTCAGCCAGTTCGTGGCTAACAATCCCAGAGCAGGAAGAGTCCTGAAACCGCAGTCCCAGAAAAGATAAGAAACTGAGAGCCAACCAAGAGAGTGAGACAACCTAGAGAGAGGGGTGACCCAGAGAGAGAGAGACAAGCCAGACAGATCCTCATCTATATACTGGGTATGATATGGAATATGCCATTGGCCAATTTGTGTCTCAATCCTAAACCTAAATTCGAGTCCTAGGCTAGTGGGGGCTGTGATCCCTCCCAGCTTCTCCTGCACCTGCAGACACTGTCAGAGCAGAGAAACTGAAAAGTCCTTGACTGTCGTGGCAGCAGCTATAGACGTCAGTGTGTTATCAGCGTTCTTCTCAGCACAATCCAAAATACAGCTTCTTACTAGCTACTGTGAAGAAAGTTAACTCTGTCCCAGCTGAAACCAGGACAGTGCTCTAAGATATCTGTAACTGGCTGTTGGATGCTGCTGTATATCATTATAACTCAATATGATCTAAGTATTCAGAAATTCTGTATTATAATGCTAGATTTATTTAATGATATACAAAGACATTCACTACTTGCTCAGTCTTTAAACTAGCACAACCCAGTGACATCGGGTTATCTCCTGCATACACTGTTGTGAATGATTGAATTCTAGGTGCTGTCTGCAGCAAACACAAATGAAACAGTGCAGAGCTGTGTTCCATTGAGTGGCCCACTGTTTCCTCTCCCCAGCCTCTACTGGTTGTGTCTGTTACTAATCACTGTCTATGTCAGCATAAGATTACTTAAAGGAACAAAATAATATGTTTTCCAGTAAGAAAATTGCTATGAGTCTATGGTGTGGTAATATCATTGACTACAAACATGCCCCCCGTAAATACAAAATATCTTCAATCAATTCTTCAGTGTTTGCTAAGTTTCACCTTTAGGGTGGTTTTTTTGTTTCCTTTTTTTTTTTTTTTAAGAAATTGATCCTCCCATACGAGGACAAGCTGAGCAAGTTGGGATTGTTCAGCCCGGAGAAAAGACGACTCCGAGGACACCTTCCATCAACCTTCCAGTACTTAAAGAGGACCTACAGGAGGGACAGGGAGGCACGCTTTATCAGGGAGCGTAGTGATAGGACGAAAGGTGATAGCTTTAAGCTGAAAGAGGGTAGTTTTCAATTAGATATTAGGAATAAATTTTTCACTGTGAGGGTGGTGAGACACTGGAACAGGTTGCCCAGAGAAGCTGTGGATGCCCCATCCCTGGAGGTGTTCAAGGCCGGGCTGGATGAGGCTTTGAGCAACCTGGGCTAGTGGAGGGTGTCCCTGCCCATGGCAGGGGGGTTGGAACTTGATGATCTTTAAGATCCCTTCCAATCCAAACCGTTCTATGATTCTATACTGCAGCTTTCAACCTACCTTTGATGAAACTTAACAAATACTTTTATTACTTTATGTTCCAGACATTTGAGAAAATGTGTTAGACCATGACTCTGCTGTCTGTATCTACATATTTATTCAATGGTTTCACAGAATTTTTGACTCATATGACACAGATATGCTTGGTTTAATTTACTACATCTTACTGGGTGGGAATTTTACTTTCTTTAACGTGATATATATATATATATATATAAAATAGTAGCCTCAGATCACTGCTCACTATGTTCTTTGTTAAATATATATTCTAAATCTCCTGCTTGCTTTAGAGATGAGAAGTTAATTTATATTCAGTTCAGTTCTTGCTGTCAAAGAAGTAGCACAGACTCTTCTTTGGGTTTTCTTTATTTTTCTAACTCCATTTTCAGCAGAAATCACTTATGTTTGTCCCATATGTATGCAAGCAAAACCAAAAAGTGTAAAATCATTATTCAAACACTAACCTTAGGATAAAAGAAAAGTTTAGATCACATTAGTTATTAAGAAAAAATGTGGGTTTGCTGCTTAGTTTCTTTATTCTCTTCTGTATAATTTCTGGAGAGATTAAAAAAATCTTAACTAGTATGAAACCAAAACAATAGATCTGGCCTGCTGTGAATACACAAATGTGAAAGCTGCTGAAGATGTCTTTCCTGGATGAATAAAGGTTGAGAGCCTTTATTGTACCATGGTAAATTAATTTCACAGGCCAACATCCAAACTGAGTGAAACATTGCTTAAATGTAACTCCTGGTCTCACTAGCTGCTCCATTCAATATTTTTTTCTGTTAAGATGTGAAACACTTAAGAGATTGTTAAAAGCAGTGCAATAACAAAATTTGATTAAAATCAAGTCTGTTAATTGCCTGAATTCCTTTGATAACTTGGTCTTTGGGTTGTGATGGGTTATTCACAAAGGCTAATTTTAAGCTGGTTTCCTGAGGCTTTTTCTACTAGTCGCAAAATGAGAGATGTTTTTTTAGAGGACAAATTGGAGCACACAAATCCCCCTCTAGTAAGGACATTTCACTTCTAAGTACAGGCAAAACCTAAATTAGGCAATTTTCTTTCTATATAGTTTAAGCAAGGTAACATGCTATAGTAGAAAGAACGAATATTACTAAATCATATTAATGTATTGAACAGAAGAAGTTAAGAACTATCACTTCAAATTTAATATCTCTTTTTGAAGTAAGTCTCTCATCGTCTCCTGAAGAAAAGTAAGAAGATGCTTTAATAATTCAAGAACTCAGCTATTTAGGGAGGCTCGAGCTACTTGACTATTAAAGCATTGATGACAAGGATGTCTATACTTCTCTTTTTTCATCTCCTGCTATTCTGCCCTGTCTTGACAAGCCCATATATTACTTTATTCAAAATGATGCTGTGAGTTTGAAAAGTATTGTTTTTCTGATCACAAATTCTTTCTTGCTGACAGGAAATAATTTTGGTTGGTACACCAGCTAACTCCAAAAAAATTAGCAAAAAATTTTAGCTGCTTAATATTCCTAATTGCTATTGCACATTCAGCTCAAAGTTACTATTTCAAATCTGGGGTTGGGGAGGGGGAAAGCATAGTTGCAAATGCCTGAAATATACAGGACTCCAACTCAGTGTATCTACCACCTTGCTACTAAACTAACCACAAAATTGCTTCTATAAACAAATGTGACCTAAAAATACTATATTTACAGCAGAGATAAGTTATATAAATGTATAATTATTTATAAAGTTTTAAGCTGTCCCAAGTCAGAAACTTCAAACTTCTTTCGAAGAGGAAATTCAGAGAAAAAATATTTTTTTTAAAAACAGAAATGTGATCTTTCTAGGGCCTGGGCTTTGAGCCAGTACTTTGTCCCAAAAGTATGGACTGGAAAATATCTCAAATCAATGCTTCTGAGAAAGCATTTTAGGCTTGTCAAACTAACATTTTCCAAATAAATCTTTTATTGGGAACTTCCTCATACTCTTATTATACATTAAGAGGATTTCAGTTTTCAAAAATATATGTCATAAGCTACTATTATGTAAAACAGAAAAAGAAAGGCTTTATAGAGCTGTATTATTAGCCACCCTAAAAGCAAAAGGGAAGGGGAAAGAAAAAAAAAAAAAAAAGGAAAAGCATCAGTAGTACAGTTGTATCTGCATCTATTTTCATATTCATGGTATTGTCTGAAGGAGGAAACCTATAGTCATACATTAGACTTGTTTGCTTTGCAGAGTTTCAGACCTCTCTGCCAGAAATACAGTTTTAGTATTTTAAATGTAAAAATACTGAATGAATACATTTCATCTACAACTGTAAAAGAACACTTTCTTCTGAACAAAGTGACTTACTATGAAAAGTTGCAATAAACTGAAAACAATGGAAAATAAATCTGCCAAATATATTTAAAAAACCTTTACAACACATATTGCTTGATTAACCTTAGAAATGTTACTAGAGACTAAAGTTTGTATTTCCGTATCTGCAAATGGCTGATGTGGTAGATTGAACTAAATCTCCATTATCTAGGTGAAGTTACTAAATAAAGAAAAAAAAGGATTCACATTTGTGACATTAGGGTACATTCACCTATCTACCTACCTGTTTGTTCTTCTAATAAATATAAATATTAAAGGTAAATATTAATATATTCTGAAGTAGCATGCGAATATTTCTATGACATTGCTGTGACTGATTAGTTCACAATACAATGCCATTAACTATCTAGAGTTCTCCCACAAAGGTAATAATATTGTTAGATGAATTTTAATTTTGTGGAAAATCTGAGAAAACTAATTACTAGGAATGGAATTCCCTTTTAACAATGTGGAAACAAAGTTTTCTTTGAAGTAGACATCTCCAACAGAGATATTTAATATACTAAATATCAGTATAACAAAAAATTTGAATGTTTAAGCCTAAGTAGGAACTACTGTGATCTGTAAGAAAAATATTGGATATTCATGGTTTTTTTTTTTTTCTTTCATGCAGCTGTTAGATGTCAGCACATTACAGTAAAAATAATTTTCACAGGATTGCAGTATTTGTACAACTTACTTTCCACTAAGCATAAATCTGTTAATGGAATATCTTTGAGAACAACAATAAGTTTTAGACAACTTTGAAAATCTCCACGCTGTCAATTAACACCACTGAAACCCTTAGGTAGGCCTTCCCAGGGTAAAGCAGATCCACCTTCAATGACATCAACCATGATGCCAAATAATTCTGATAGTGTCTTCCATACTTTCGTTCTGTATTGATATATGACATTGCTGTATGCAAAAGCAAACTGTTACACCAAATATATCAAGGCTTGGATAGTAGAGTAAGATTCCTAATCCCACAGGATTTCAAGGAAGAACTATAAAGAACTATTTAAAAGTCTTAGCTAATGTGGTCCATTGATCAATATGTCTTGCAGTGAGTTTGCATATGTAAAACAGAAGATATATTGAGAAAGATGTTTAACTTTTATTTATGATCCTACACAGTTATTAAGAATGTTATTGTCCTTTTAAATTATTTTATTCATTTATTAAAATTAAGTGGTAATATTACTACTAAAATTTGCACTTACGTTTTTTCTGAATGTATCCAACATCAGCTTCTGAGGAACAGATTCATATACGTCCTTGCCTGGATAAAGACACTTCCATCTAACAAAGACTGTATTCAGGTGTAAATGACAGACGACAGTAACATTGCTTCTTAAACTTCACCTTAATAAGCTAAATCAGCCAAAACACTCATTGTAAGGAAGATTTCTCCATGTGTTTTCCAATCTTTTTCTTTTATTTTTCCAACACTGTTTTTGAGTGTGGACATCAAAACTAGTTATGCTATTCCAGTATGGATCTTTACAGCACTGTAAATAATTGACCAATGTACTTCAGCTATTTTCTCAAAGAATTCAAGAATCACATAACCTACTTTTTAACCACTGCATTCCTTGGTGTTCTCTAGTAATTTTTCATCCATTGGGATGCCTAAGAACTAATTCCAAAAACTGGCCATCCATCCTAAAAATATTAATTGCAATCTTCAGATACATTTGTATTGATTCATGCTGTACAGTGAGCCAAGATGTGCAAACCCAAATTTCTTTGTAGAACACGTTCCTCTCATTACCCAGTACTCCAGCACTACTACTTTAAAACCATAATGTTTTACAGTTTCCTGTTTATTAAAGCATGGACTAAGTCACTGAGCCTAGTCTTCATTTTTACCTGGATCAGACTTGAATTAAACTAGTTCTGAAACTTTTCCTGTTTTCTCAGCACTTCCTGCAACACACAGGCTGACAAACACTGTATATATTTAAAATACTGGAGATTTCTTTAATAAATAAAATATTATAGTGAATATTATAATGAGTATGGATATATACTTCTGAAATATTTTGCTCTATTTAAATGCAATAAATAACAAAAATTAACCTGTACACATACATTATTCCATTTTATTCAGTTGTACAAACAATCTTTGAGCTGTCTGCAGATAAGTTCTGCAGTGGTAAAGAATATACTCACAGTATAATACCTTGCAAAAGTCAATTAGAATGTAACGCAGTGGGATAGGATAGTTTTCTGAGACAATAACTCTCCTTTCCAATTCAAAGTTTTGAATAATTTCTTAAAAATATTTTACTACCTGTACTGAAATAACCATCAAGACTAATAATTGACAGTAACAAATTCCTTTTTCAATGCATACATACTGTGTAATATAACGAAAATTTAACAAGAATATGTACTCCAGTAGAAGAAATTAGCTTTGCCCTAGGGCACTGTGTGCTTAAAGATATGTAAAATTTCATCTCTCTTCCAAAAGGCCAGCTTAACATGCCAGGCATGCCTCCTAACATCTATTCTGCAACTACCGAAAACCAAGAGCTGCTAATCCACTAATGGAAATCAAGGAATTATTCTTCTCCTCAACCTTCATTTTTAAGAAAACAAGGCACACAAAAAACCACCAAGAACTAGCATTATTTTCTAAAATTGAACGAATACACTTAAAGAAGCAGCAGAAGTGTATAGCTCTGACCTGTGACAGAATCATATGCAGTACTTTGTATAGTAATGCACTGTATAAATTTTTCTGTATTGTTTCGATAGAAACCTGTTTGACTTGTCTTCAGCAAACTATCTGGGGAAGATAAGTTTATTGGTCTTTTTCAATACAGAAAGTCCCAACATAGTGTATTCGGTTCAGGCATTAATGGGGGTTTGTTGCTGTTCTAGTTGTTGAAAATCCTTCATCTGTAATTACTCTTTAATCAGTGTAATTAGACCATTTCTGCTTTGTGTAACTTCCCTCCTCTTCTCCCCGAACCAATAGTTTCTGATCCAGGAAATATTTTAATGTTAGATAAATCTGGTAACTAAATCCCTTAAGGTCTATTTCGGGAACTATTTATATTTATTCATTCACTGTGTACCAAGGTAACATTTTGAATCATTTAGTTAAAGTCCCCACGTTGTTTCTAGCACTTAGTTTAATTTTGTTTGGTTTAGAAAATATTAGATGTACTATAGATTTCCAATCAAATATGCAAAGATTTTTGCATATTTGCAAAGAAATATTTTCTTTCATTGTATAAGCCAGATATCTATAACCCAAAGACACTTTCCAAGACATGTACCTGATTTTCCTCATCACAAACAGTTTAGAAAAAAAACCAACAAAAAAACCCCAAAACCACCTCAAAACCAAACCACTACCCTGTTCCCCCCCCCCCCAAAAAAAAAAAATACAAACTTATGAGGGGAAAAAGAAAACAATTACTCAGGAAGAAGTGAGAGGAAGCTGATGTAAAAATAGTGTTGGAACTACTGAATCACTGAGAAGAAGCTGATATGTGAATATGAATTTATATATAAAAGTGATATGTTAATTATGGGACAACCAATTGACTTGAAACATTCAATGTACCACTTGCAATAACAGACCTAGCAAAAACATTCCAGAAGAGGATGTTAAAAGATATCTTTAAATATAAATTAATGCAATATTTTCATTGATTATTCATGGCTACAGAAGTCTAGAAGAAATTTTCCCTGTGGTTATCGTTTGTATGCAAGCCAATTCATGATAGAAACATAAATAAAAAGGGGTAAGTATCCAAATTAAAAATAGAGGAATGTGATTTGGAAACAGGTATAATTAATGAGATACCTTATTTAATTGCTTGTCTTAAACTCTAGTTTAAGATTAAGAAATTTATCTCTAACTAGAGCACAAAATGAAGAGTTGTTGGAAAAAAAGCATAAGTCAAAATTCCTGCACACAGGACAGTGAATACAGAGGAAGGAAGGGTTACATGAATCATACCTCATCAGCCGATTTAGCAATTGTAAAAATTCTGCTTCTGTTTCTATGAACTGATAACACTTTTCTTTACAGAGACGCAATGTTTTGCACATCTATTTGTATCAACAAAAAAAAAAAAGGATATAAAAACTTAATTTTTAAAATATCTCATGAAATAAGAAGGAGTTCAATATGCAGGTCCTCCTAATTTGAAAACTGTTTTCGAAAAAGGGTTAAACCCCAAAGGGAAACCTTAAGTCAGTTTGCTCCTTTCAAAACCCAGAAGAAATGAATACAATCTTATGCCAATTTCATGAACTAAAGAACAATGCCATGATATCTCCTACAACATTCATTATTAATTATGTCATGTAAAAGACGCTTACATGAGGTTAGATATCTTCACTATTTCATAACAGGGAATTCAGAGATGAGCTAATGGCTCACTTGAGGCAAAGGGGTGTCAATGTCAGAAAAAAAAATTAAAATTTCACAGGTTTACGGATCCTAGTCCTACACTATTAGCTTGTGTTTATATCTAAGATGTCAAGAGCAAAGTGACATCCTGCAGCCATTTGTTAGTGCAAAAGCCTCCCAAAGCAATGCATTTGGTTTGTAATATCATCTATTCATTAAAGTGACCTAAACCACACTGCAGTACTCAGTTCTACAGAGGACTGTTACTGTTACAAAGAATGGAGGCTTAAACCTCTTCTGATGCCTCTTGATAAAGAGTAAAACATGATGGAAGGGAATAAATCAAAGAACTATATGCATCCTGAAACAGAAAGCATCATTTACCAATTTAAAGAGATTATAGGGAGCATAAACTAGAGCTAGTGACACCACTGTGAAAGTAACTGAAAAGCAGCTTCCCCCAAAATGAGGAATATGAAGAACATCCACGCATAACAGCACGATCTAAATACTAAACAACAATAATGCTGTAGGCTTGGAAGAAAATGCGTGCTACAGTCTTCCTGTTTTCTGAAGTGTCAAATATGGATCTTGGAAATGTACAACGAGCATCTTTCCCAGTTATTGAGGAGAAAAAGAAAATGATTTCTCTAAATAACCGAAGGATTTCAGCAGCATATACACTCAGTCCTGACATCAATGTCAAACCGTACCTTGCTGAGCTTCAATTTAACATCTATGTCAAGACTGAGAAATGAGCTGATGAGATTTAACTTCTACAGATTGCATTTGTATGCTGTGAATAAGTAATCCAACATGCTCTTGATTTATTACAATTTGAAAAATTGAAATGTAAAAGTGACAATTTCTTCTACTATAATTTCCTTATTGGGACACTTGCCAAGTAAAGTGACTACTATGTAAATAATAAAGCATCTCAACACATACCACCTTTGTATTTAGGCTTCTATCTATAGTGTACATCTGTTTAGTAACTATTTATATCATTCATAGCAAAGAGGATATAAAGAATGATTTATGTATATATGCATATGTGTGTGTATATATATGTGCATATGCATGTGTATATACATGTATTTAACAAATCTGTGGTTCCCTAGTGATTCATCAGTTTCATAGGTTTTTTTCTTGTGATTTTAAGAAACACCAAAAAAGAAGAGAGACACATTCTATCTTTTCCTCTCAACTATCTAGTTCCCTCCATCAACAAGTAAGGCTACATAGTTCCTTTAAAAACTGCAAAATATTTACATTCTAAGGTATGGGAAGTCTAGAAGAGAAGATGTCAAAAAATAAGGTCAGAAAAGGAAATCACATGGGTTTTTTTCTTAATTTACAAATCTATACCTTAATAAAACTAATCCTAAATATTTTTGGTATAGAACTATAAGGCTAGAAAAGGGTGAAAAAATCCCACATGCTCAGAATGTATTATCTATCAATGTATATAATATTAATATGAAAAACATTGGTGCAAGCATATCTGTTTTGCTGTGTTTTTCAGTTTAAGTAAAAGGGAGCATGTTCCATGGGGAAACTCGTTTGTGACACAAAAAAATAGTTTAAGTGTACCTGAATAAAGTTGAGGTTGGAAATACACTACAGATACAAATATAGTTTATGAGTAAAGCAAAGGTCTCCATTAGTATATCGATGATACAGCAGTTTTCTTTGGCAATAATCTCTTTCCTTTGCTTCTTTATTTTCTGAAGGGAACTGGTTTACCATCATTTTAATATAAATGGAACATTTGTTCCTACAGTGTCTTAATGGATCTAGAGAACCTAAATCCTTTCCAAATCTCAGATAATGCATATGTGTTCACTTCCTACAATGAATAAAAAAAAAAGGAAAATGAGCCATCAGTGCCCTTAACCCAATTAATTATCTGTCCCTTGTCTATAGCTTGTATTAATCAGGATTTTGATTCACCTTCTCAGAAAATGGCTTTGATAGATAGAAGCAGTTAAGCAAGCTAAGAGATAACAAAAAATGCTTTATTTCGAGAGCACTAACTGTGAAAAAAGTCCTTGTTTATGATCTTAAGCATTATTTCATTAGCACATGTGTTCTTTTTTTCAGCTGTACTCAAATAAGACAAAATAATACACTTGGTTCTCTCTTTGGACTTTATTTTTTTGGTAAAGAACTATAGCAGTCAAGACTCCAGGAACATGTATATGTATAACTGGTTACTTAGAAGACCCATTTGCAATAATGAAATTTTGTCCAGTAGCATGCCACCTCTTTTAATGTGCTATTAATGGGTTGCTCATGCCTAGAGTCAGTCATGAAGTTCCTGAATCCTAAGGCATTCCAGCAACTTTTAGTCAAATTTGTAATCTATCTGTATCTCTAGAAAGTTTTGTGTGCTTTTCATTTATCTCTTTTCTGATTTTATATTCATTAGGAAGGTAACTACACGTAATGAGAATTTTCTTCTTTAACACATGCTGTGTTCTCTCTGCCAGTCTCAGGAAGGCACTTTATCTCACAAGTTCGGTTTGCTTGCTTTTATCTCCCTCTGTATTTGCAACTGTTAAACAATATTAATAGCTAACTAAAAATAGCTAGTAAAATAAATAGAGCAAAATTAGCAATGTCTTCTTGAAATCTTCCATTGCATCCTTCCTAAATGAAAAATCCTTATTCTGTGACTCCCTTTACGTCTTTATACAACCCTGAATGCATGATCATCTTGTAACTCTATTGTTATCTAACAAGTTAGTTATTTATTTTCACTACTGATTGTCCTAGGGAGCTTTTTGGCAGAAAGTTCAGAGTTCCCAGTCTCCTGCTATATAGGTAAAAATCTTATAAATAACTTCATCTCAAAATGTCTCAAAAATTGTTCAGAAGGAAACCAAGGATATCTTTGCCTTGCCCTTTAATGCTTGCAACCTAATAGAATATGTTAGGCATCAGAAGTTTAACACTGATTGTATTTGACTTGAATTCTGCATGTCACTTGGGAAAAGGTTAAATTAATTCTATCTTCTGTCTATCAACAAATTTCCAGAAAATTAGGACTAAACTTTCTTTGAGCCCAAAAGTACAGACCAGTTTTTTGGTGCTGAGATGAGAACACAGGATATACTCAGGAAGCATTTAATTGATCCCTACTCAATTAATTAGCCGCTTCAAGTCCCACAACAAAAAAAAAAAATCAAGTAAGATTAAAGAATCATATAAAATTAAAAAATCATAGGAAACCTTTGCCAGCTGAAACTCCTGGGTCAGAAAATTCAAACCAGCTCTTCTCAGTCCCGTAACCCACTCTGTTTCCACAGTCCATGTTTCTAACTCAGTACGGTTGTAGTGAGAGAGAAAATATATTCCAAAACCTCCCAACACATGGAAGGTGGTCTCAGTAAGCACATTTTAATATGAATGAGTAGGAGAAGATGGTTTGCAACCCTTTAACATTTCCTGGCTTACAATCTGACTTCTCTGTGCCAAAGAAAATGAGGTCTCACACACATTTTCAGGAATTGGCCAAGATCACTGTGTTCTTACTACATTTCATGATATAAAAACTAGACTTCAGGCCTAGAAAATTAACATTTGAACAGTAGATATTTCAATATACGATGATCAAGTCACACTGATGGCAAGGAGTGTTCTGGCAAAGAATGACCAAAAACAGTTATGTCATCCAACCGTGGATGTATCAATCAGACCAATTTTGCTCTCTTATGAAAGCTTACATATTAGAAATATTTACAGAATGTTGTTTCCGTTCTCTGTTTCATGAAAGAAATACTTGAGCAAAATAAAACAATAATATTTAAAAAAATAAAGAAATAAAAGAACAGGATTTAAAACTCTTCACTTGACATTGCAATTGCTAGGTGTACTTATCCCACTCTTGCAAAAGAAGAAAAAAGAAAATCAGCTTTCTGAACTAAGGACTGTTATCAATCTCTGTGCTAGTTAAAAGCCACCAGTTGTTTGGGGTCAGATTTATAAATATTTAATACTAAATGGGAGTGATAATTGTGTTTGAGAAACACAATTGGACAAATAACTTCTGCATAGCCACTACAGGAACATAAAACAGTCATTAATTGGGGAGTTTTAAGTGCTGGAAAGGAGAAAAACCATTTTAAAAGGGCCAGTTAATTCTATTAAACACAGGGAAAACACAAACAAGAGTGGTGACTGCTCAGGGGAAAAAACATCTTTCTCCACAAACTACTTGCTTTCTATCATCTACATAGAAGGGATTTTTCTTAGGTAAGCACCATTCCTTCTATTAATGCCAGCCAGATCTGCAACTAACTTGCCGTGTACCCTTGTAGTTGAAAAAAATTTGGGATCCCCCATTATAGTCAGTTATACAACATTTTTACATAGAACTCAAAACTCAAGAACCTATATTAGCTCAGAAAATGAAAATGGAAACTATAGACATCATAACTGCAAGCACACTAAGAGACAAAACCTGCAGCTACCACGTTATCCCATTAAAAATAGTGAATTTAGAAACATCAGGCGATACTTAAAATTTTATATATGAAACCCGTTTTTTCAAAACTTTCTCACATTAAAATTGTCCTTTTACACAATTTTCTGTAATTTTTAAGCCAAAATCTTATTTTTCATATCTTTAAGCAAAACTATTTCGCAAACCCTACATAATAAATACATTATAATAAATACATTTTGATTATTTACTTGAGAAAGAGAAAAATGAATCTATTCCATATAAATTGTCTCAAAATGGCTTCCTTATCTTTTTGATTGACTCTGTGAGATCTTAATTGGGTACCCATCTACCAGAGCAAAAGAAGAAGTGGGATTTGTACTCATTTAATTTTGCAGAAGGCAGATGTTCAAAGACAATAATGAAAAATGGTGTCTAAAAGGGGTTTTATTGTTATTGTTGTTTTTAAACATCAAAAATGTCACAGTGTACCTCAAACATAGGCATTCTTCTCAAACATACACACATACTCCTTTAGTATGTCTGCTACTGGCAAAGATTAACTAAAACAAAGTTTGTCTTCTATTTTAGTCTATATATACAGAAATGAAGAATATGGACCGACAGTTACAATATACAAAACCTCATTCTATTACAACTTCTCAAACTTATTTTTTAAACATTTCTATAAAATAGGGAAAAATTATTTTACTTCAGCATACCAGTAAAATGGAGCCTCACTCTAAAAAAGCCAAAGTAATGGATAAAGTCTGACCCATATAAACACATACCATGCCAAAGTACTGGCCAAGTAGATTAGAGCACCTTGGGCACATGGAAAAGTTAAATAAATAAATAGATAAATCTGAGGAAGGCAAGTAATGATATATTTTTCTAATTTATTCTATCATGGTTGCTGCCAGCCAGATCTACCTTTGAATCAGTTGGCAAAGTCATTTGTTGCTCAGGCAGCCAATGTCTTTTTCCAAATCAAAAAAAGCAGGTACATGTTATGAAAAATTATAAAATAACACTCAAAATGACAAAAACATTTGTAACCATGGTCCATATAAACAACACCACTCAGCAAATACTAACACCAGCAAGAGTAGTTGATTCCATATGTAATTATAGTGATCATCTCAGAAAGCAATAGAAGACTACCTAGATTCTTTGTTCATGATTGATTGGAAATCCCAAGTTATTAAAACAGTAATCCCAGGACAAATGTTGTTTATTGAGGGGATTACTTCTTTTTCACTTTTATCCTTCATCATATGTGACAAGGGTACCAATGCCACCTCTCCCCAGGCTTGAATGAAGACATTAGCCTTCAATCTTTTAAAAAGTTAATCTATAGAGGTGAATAAGGCTCTTATGCAGAGATAACCATAAACTGCTATGGTTATGCGGGTACAACCAACTATGAAGAGATGTCCCAAAGCACGTGCAAAGCAGCTACGCAGTTTCTCCAATTTAAATGGTTCTGCTGAAGGAGACAGACAACATTGTTTTTATTTCTTCACTGAGTTACAGCTGTAACTACCGCTGCACTCTAAATTGTAGGAAAGCATGTCTCAGAACAGCCATTGCTGTGACTAAATCATGACAAGTGCCTCTCTTAATGAACTCACTGTAACAATACTTCAGAAGAAACTAGAGATATAATAAATGTTCAAACAGTAGCAATTAGTAAAAATTGTTAAGATGAGCTAACTTAATGTTAATGGTTGGTTTCTTCCTGTTTCAGAAAGTGAAGAGGTCACACGGAGATGCTTAAAACTAAATCTCTGTCGGGATCAAACCTATACTGCAGAAAACAGCAGCCCTCTTAGATGCTGTTTATAGAGGGAAAGTAGTGCACAGTGAGCTTGTGCAGTCTTATGGAAAGTGGTTTATTACACCTGAAGTATTTCATGAACCACGTTCCCTTGTGTAAACCCCAAATGACTGGATCCACAGGGGCTGGATGGGGAGTAACAAATGTACAGTAAATTCTCACATAGTTCATGCAAGATAATCACAGCTGATCTTTTAACTACTCTTTTTTATTTTTTGGAAAGTCCCTTAAAACTTACTACATTTGAAAAAATTATCTAAAGTTACTTAATAGGACTCTATAGAAACAGGCACAGCAGCCTACAGCATATACAAAAAATGTACTCTAGAAGTTTTCAGAGTACTCCATGAGACAGAATGTAATTTTCTGTAATATGCTAGAGGATATCTATCATATCTGTGAGGGCTTTTCCGAGAAATGATTAAATTTTAAGGATTATGCTTTCAGCAGCGAGTACGGCAAAAAAAGATCCCAGTGGTTACAATTAGTATAAGTGGGAACTACATGACTGATTCTTAGCTTACAGAAGCTTACTCATGATAAATGTTTGTCTACAACAAACTTTTTTACTGTCTAGAAGAGATCTGCTGTACAGAGGCAGCATCCACTGAAAAAAATAACTCCTCCTGCCACAGCTGCAGATGCTGCAGAACAACTAGGGCTCATATCACTGGTAAGTTAAATAGGATGCTTGAACTAGTATCAAATACACCAACTCTGAAGTCCCTACAAAAGCATCTATTCAAGTAAAAGAGAGGTTGCTCCACTGACAAAGTGGGTCAAAGCAGGATAGCAAAGGAAAAAATATTATAGAAGGCTAAAACAAGTTAAAATGAAGAAAGTCCCCAGGAACTAGGAAATTGAAACAAGGTGTTTACAACCGTCTATGGAAGCACCCTGAACATTTGTCATGTAAGTGCATAAACTGGATATGACATAGAGAACTAGATCTGGTACCACTGTACAGATCGGTTGCAAATTGTCTATGACATAAATTCCCTGCTTATTGTCATTTAGAAGAGCTCAAGATAAGCTATAATACTAAAGACTTTTTTTTAAACCACTTGGCATAAACCCAACTTTCTTTTCGCATTCTATCTACTGAGTACACAGCAGACCAAACTCAGCTTTGTGGGCTTGGTATAATAATATGATTGTGCCTTATGTCAGGATTATAAAAATATTTGTTTTAATTGACTCTTTTATTGTAGTTCATTTTGGTTTTTGTTGTCTCAGTGAATAAATGGTAACTTGGGGTGGGAGTGAAGGAACAATAATCTATTGAAATATTTCCTATTTAATATTCCTTCACTGACTGAAGTCTGTGAGGAAAAACTAGAAAGAACTGCTTGCTTATTTGTTGCATCATAACTAGAACAATCTTAATAAAATATTAGATTAACATATCAGTACACATGCTTCTAATGGGCAATGAGGGGAGAAAGGGAAGAACACAGGAAAAGCTGTCACTTAGTAGGTAGGTTAGGTACACAGCTGATAATAAAGCTATTCACATTCACACAAAGAGTTCACTGCAGTGATGTTTCTCCATTACAGAGATATTGAGGAGGAAACACAAAACCAAATTTTACCGTTAACGTCCTGGTTTTCAGTCTAATGCTTTATTTTCTGTTTCAGTGAGCAAAACTGATGCTATGTAAAGGAAAAGGCTTTTGGGAAGGAGGGGAGTATATTTTTTTCAAATAACAACAAAAAAGAAAAAACTCCCAAATACAACTAAGTGTTGTTTCTTATTAGGAATAACACACCTAAATCTACCTCAGTTACTAGCTGCTGGTCAGAATTTCTGATTTACAATTTATTGCTGGAACAGTTATTGGAAGTAATATTATAAAAAGAGCGGCTGTTTCCTTAAAAGAATGGAAATGTTTCTCACCACATGTGAGGATAAAAGTGACAGAATACTCCAGTCTATAAATTATCCTTAAAATAGCCGGAACATCTCAAAATTCCTCCTCTTTTAGAATTATCTCAAAAGTGTAAAGATGGGTAAAACAGCTCTGCTGTCATCTCATTTGCCAGCCTCCCCAGTCATTCGAATTGGAGGAAAGGGCAGATACTGAGGCAGAGTAAGAAAAATGATGTCTCTTCTTATTTTGCGGATGAACAGAAAAAGTGATCAAAGTGTCTGCATTTAGCAAAAGGAAAAAATCATTTGAGAAAAATGCTAACCTTCTCCCTGCTCTAGTAAATTAAGGCATTTGGGTCTCCTTTAAATCTTTCTCTGGTTTGAAATGGATAAGTTTTGCATGAGCAATCAGGGTGCTATGGTCCCTCTTTTAACATCAGTTCAATCAAGGTTACACTTCAACAGAAACTAAAGTTTAATTTGAAAAAAACCGCACCACTTCTTCCTCCTTTCAGTTAGACAAAGTATCAAAGTCCTTCAGTTTGAAAAAAATGAAGTCTGTTCTAGAAATGCCATCTAAACTTGAGTTCCTAAAAACAGCTTGAGAAATTATACATGCGACTGAGCTTGGCTTAGAATTTTTTCCTTTTGTGCCTCTGATCTTACTCCTGCACCTCACTGGCCTAGCTGGTGACAAAAGCTGCTGGGTCTCTAACTGTGGTATTTCTCACACATCTAGCATTATTCAAATGCCATCATAAACAGATGCTAGAAAAACAGTCAAGCTTCAAACGTTATGTCCTCTCTTTCTTCCTTTTGCTTGTGGAACTAGAGGGGTAACGGTTATTGATCATTTCTACATCTGTACCTATATTGTTTACTTTGGCTCTCTCTAGGGGCAAAACACTAATCTTTTTGGTGCAAAATTATGGTTATTTAAGGATATTATGACGACATGTTGATAAATTCTTACAAATACATTTTGCATGTGTACGATGGAGTAGTTGCAGAGCTTCCCAGCTTGCAGAGATCAACATCCATTGAAATGAAAAGTTTTGTTTATCTTTAGATGCTTAGCATGTCTCAGAAATTCTGTATTACTACTGTAAATAGTTAACTCCATACAGTAAAAAAAGTTCCTCAACTCTCTAACAATAGAAAAAATAGTTCCTTAAAATATAAAATATTTATCTTAAATAAGAGGAAACATCAAAGTTACTAGAGGGCAATGCAAGAGGCCGAAGTATAAATGAATTAAAGGAAAGGAGTTAAAACCCTTAAAGAAGTAGAAAAGAAAAAAAAAAGAAAAAAGAAAAAAAAAGAAAAAAGAAAAAAAAAGAAAAAAGAAAAAAAAAAGAAAAAAGAAATTGCATTTTCCTTAAGACAAGTTAGTAATGACACACGTTCCAGCAAGGATCATTCTCAGCTTTCACATGCTCCTCCCAGCCATACTGATCCGTGTGCATGCAATTCCTTGGAAAATGTGTGGTTTCACTGTCCAGGAAGGATGTGATTTGCAGTATTTAGCAGTGTAATGCTGATTGATGGCACACGTCACTTCAAGCATAAAAGCCATCTCTGAGGGCCACGTCTTTTTTTCCCCACAGTAAGAGTCAAAAGAAATTGGGGGACAATGAAACAACCTAGAAAACAGAAGGCTGATCATATACAACAGCAGAACTCGCCCTCTGTTTACAGAAGAAATAAGTAATTAAATAAATAATAATAATAGTAACACTTCATTTAGTGATTTAAGGGTGGGACCTCCATCTTCTCCTTGTTATCTAAAATGGGCTGAGCACTCGAAGTTGCTTACTTTATATATCTACAAAGTATGTGTGTCTTATTTAATTACACATATTTAATATGACTGTATGAATTTCCATGTTTAATTTGTAAACATAAATTTATATAACATCTCTATCATTATAGTACAAATATATTTATAAATACAAAGGCATAGAGACCAGAACCCACTGTAAAAGACAGAATTAAAAAAAAAAGTTGGATTTCAAGTGTAATGTTTACTCCCATATGAACATGATTGGAACTCATTTCCTCTAGTCTCCCCTTTCCTCTCTATTATACAAATTTCCATGTCATTCACTTCAGTCTTGTTTAAAGACA
>NW_010140765.1:18672-40805 GCF_000699245.1 Pterocles gutturalis
GTTTCTTCTCCCTTGAAGCACATGAGACACACTCAGGGTCTCCTGTCCTCAGGGTAGTTCACTCCTGCAGGCAGGATCTCTGTAGACCTGGCTGCACCTCCTTTGCTTACAGGTGAGCAGTGAGTTAAGGCCACACAGCTCACGCTACGGACAATAAGCAGAAACTCTCAACTGCTTTTTGTGAAGATTGGTATCATACCTCTTCTCAGCGAGACTATTTGCAAGGCAAGATACTAAGTGAATGCAAGAGTGCTAGAATCCAGCACTTTGTAAACAGTGATTTTTATCACTGCATATTCGTTATAGCTAGCTACCTTCTTTATTTATGTTACATTTAGCTGCTGGAGTATGCTAATGCACCAAAGGATTTTATTGCATCATGCCATACTGCTATAGATCTAGTTACAGTTCCCTTCAGCTGTCTTAAAGTTCAGTTTGTTAAATTTTAGCTAATATATTGCTTTAATCAGCAGTGAAAATCAGTTTCATTAATTTATTAGCAGCTCCAGGGACTTTTCCAATTTTTTTTTTATTTTTTTTTTTATTTTACTGCAAAACTATTCTATGGATGTTCTGTTTGAGATTGTTCCTGTGGCAATGCACAGAAATCACATGAACTGAAAGGTTTGGGCATGCAGTATAATTTTTACAGATTTCTATAAGGTTCTCTATTTTTCCTGCCAGAAGAAAAAAAGATGTGACTAAAAATTCCATAAGGAAAGACTAGCATTACAGTTCAGCAAGTGACCACTGATTATAAAACATTGGTACTTACACAATTTTTGACAGCAGAAATTTAAAGTTTTTAGAAGACTTGATTTATAATATAGTTTCCACGTTTTTGACAGAATTCCTACTTATGATTATAGGTTTAATATTTAATAGAGACATACCATAACTGATAAGATGATACCTGAATTGATTGAAATAATAAAATTAATGTGACAGCATTAAAAATGGAAAGCTGTCAACAGTGCTGTAGAAAATGTTATTGCTAACTGTGTGCATGGGACAGACCACTGTAGGAACATAGAAATGGTCACAACAGATCAGATTAGTAATCTGTGTGTTCAATACATTATACTGAGAAAAACCAGCAATTTGGAGGAAAGTTAAATAATTTTCTGAAAGCTCCATTTTTCACAGTAATTTTAGTCCCTATCACTTTGCACCCATAATCATTGCATGTATCAAAGCCAGCCTTTGTTCTTCAGTTTAATCAATTTGTAACGTCAGAATAGTTTTTACATTTGACATAATGGGCTTGTCATGAAAAATGCATAACGGCTTCTTATAACAGGGACTCAAACCCAGACCTACTGGTGTATTCACCCATTAAAGTCATACTTAAATTATTTTTATAATCTCTGTCCTATGTAGCTACAACAGAAACCTGTTACTCCCACAGAAGTAGAAGCACACTATGCAGATTTTAACTTTTTCTGAAGCCAAACATAAGCACGCAGATATAACAAAACTGCATACTTTTTTCTGTACCAGTGCCCTGTAAAACCATTACCATAACTGCCAGTAAGAGGTCAGAAGCTTTATACTAGTGGTGTTTGCTGCTCACAGTGTAAGGTGCCAGCGCTGATCTGCTGGCTTCTCATCAGCTTCTTGTGAGACCTGTCTGTGTGAGCCTGGGCTTGATAGCAGGTGCCTCTTGTTATGACATGCGATTTAACCCCAGGATAGCAGTAAAAGCTTTGGCAATGTGGGCACAGCTTGGAAGTGGAGCTCTGTGGTATTACACTAATTTAGGTCAGTTTTCCAAATGTTCCCGTCACAGTGATCTCTAACTACCCAACTAATATACATGCATGTACAAATATTCAGCTTCAAAGCCTGACATCAAACTCAGAAGTCAGTATAAAGTGACTTCTTTTCAATGGTATTCTCTTCTTCTTCCTCTCCAAATAGCGTATTTGTTTTCTGAAACATAGATACATAGGAGATTTTTGGGTTTTTTTTGCTGGAGGGTAGTGGGGACAGACACAGGCTGGGGTGAATCTCTTTAATGAAGAGATATCTTAGTTATAAATCCAAAGATATTTAAGAGCATTTAGAAAATTCCCAACACTGGGCATTGTTCTACCATGGTCACCTTTACGTTATAGCTATAATCATGTTGGTGACTTCATTCTGCTAAATCCACCCGAAATTTCTCAAAATTTTTTTTTTCTTTACTTCTATCATAAATAATCAGGGGTTTGCTCATTTGATCTCTCTTCCAGAACATTAATGCAAACAGTATATTAAACCAGAGTGGTTCTCATTCAATATTCAAACACAACGTTGTTAACATCTCACCCTCTTCAAAGATGATGAGTTATTCAGGCTCTTTGTTTTCCATGTCTCATCCAGCTTCTGACCTGTGAGAGAATTTTATCTCTCCCCTTAAGACTGATCATTTTTAATGGCTTCTTGTGAAAGATTTTGCCGAAGGATTTTTGAAAACTTAGACAAACTTGTCTACCCCCCCATCTCCTTCACTCAACGTTTTATTGACACCCTCAATTAATTATACTACATTTGAGTCACATTTTTCCTCTTATAGAAGCCAATCTCCTTGTAAAATTTCGATCTATTAAGGATTTTATAATTTGATTTGTAAATTGTTACTTCAACCAAATTATTTACTGAAGATCTGTGATTTCTAGGATCTCATTTGCCCCTCTCTCAAAGGTAGGTAATTTTTTTTCTGATACAGAAGTTCATTTTTAATGAATACTTGGGTGTGGGAGTTTCTTTGTTAGTGTTTTGTTTTGTTTTCTAGGAGTTCAACATTCTTCACTATGTTCCTTCAGAGCTCTTGGACACATCCTGGGGACTTCTGCTCTTCAATTTGTTATTTGATAACAGAAGCTCTGCTTTTGATATTTTAATATCTATTAGTGTCTTATCTTTAACATCTGAGAAACTGGTATAATTTTTCTCACAAATAAACATGAATACTTAGAGAGGATGCATTTAACAGGCATTCATTGCCAAGTTGTGTTACTCTCTCTGATTTTGTGAAGACATTTCTATTTGCTAGAGAAAAGAAGTGAAAGTATTTCCTCTCTATCTTTTCCACTTCCCTGACAAGAAGTTTTCAAGTTCCTCTTGCAAAGTTTTACCATAAATGAAGACAAACACAGTTGTGGGATTTCTTTGGAAAAATACTGGTAGCATATCTCAGAGTACTGTACATATTGTTAGATTAATATTGCACAGATTATTACGTGTCAATAAATATCTGGATCATTAGGGGAAAAAAAAAAGTGAGTCAAAAATTCTGTGTTTCATCTCTGTGTGAGCAGATTAATTTTCTTTAACTATCTTTAAAAACTACTATTTCTTCATAAGCAAAATTAGTTGGAGAGAGGAAAAGCAACTTTCACATTTCTATTAGAAACAATTAATGAACCCGGTTACTGGAGGGCCAGCACATATCTACGTTTTGAAGTATTTCTTGGCACATGCTGGATATTTCATAACATCCAGAACAGCATACACATTTTTATTTCAAGATGGTTTAGGGATATTATGTCCTGTTAATACTGTATTAATTCCAACAATAGATATGCTGTATATCAGCAAAAGAAAATCATATCTTTCAGAATAAGAAAAGAA
Source organism: Pterocles gutturalis (assembly GCF_000699245.1). Taxonomy (NCBI): domain Eukaryota; kingdom Metazoa; phylum Chordata; class Aves; order Pterocliformes; family Pteroclidae; genus Pterocles; species Pterocles gutturalis. Next base: position 22,288 of record NW_010140765.1, read on the forward strand.
TGAAGTTTTCAACATGAAAAATTCTTGTTAAGGATTTACATTTCTCCAACAGTAACTTGTAAATGATTAAATAATGAATGAATGATTCTTCACTTCTGTTATCTTTGGTATACTGGAACAGTGATCTCACCTATGAGCTATACAGATTAATTTAACAATTACTGTGGAAATGACACAGCTGAAGGGCTCTTTTAGAAATGTCATATCTGCAATATGTTAGGAAATTTTTTGCAGTGTTCAGGAGCTAGAGATGTAATTTCTATCTCTGCTAAAACAAAATACTACTATGAAACAAGTAATTTTACAAGGACAATGTTACTGATTATGGCAATGATACCAACATATTTTAAAATGAGTAATTATTCTTAATAAGAAATCCCTAAAAAATGTTTTTCTCTTTCCACGGACATGCAGAAACTGTTGATAGAGGAGCAAGAGATTTTTAAGGGCAATTAAAACAAACAAAACCAACCCGTGATTTCTAGTAGAGAAAATGTATTACCATGATTCATATTTCCATGTCTTCCACTTTATAAGATGAGCATTCCATCCAATTCTGGTACTTATTATTGAAAAATTATCTGCTTCTTAAAGTAGGATTTTTCACTAAATCATTTTTTTTTATATGTTGTAGAGTAATTCTACAAGGTTATGATTAAAATTGTGGCAGACTGTTACTTTTTTATTAATCATAATTTAGAGTACAGCGGGAATATTAAAACAGCTGAGGTGAAGGCAAACCAGGTGGAAACACATATTTGTAGGTTTGTAGAAAACAACATATCAGCTCTTGCACAGGTACAGAAAATATCTTGCCACCTCCTGATTAAAAGGTAATAAAGAAAACATTTTGTTGTATATCCCAAGTCTCATATTAGGAAAGGTTCAGATCTAATATCTTACCATCACACTTGGAGTGGAGTGCACACTCTGTTTCATTTGATAGGTATTCAAGAGTTTCCTCTGTTCCTTTAAAGCTCTCACAGATTCAATTTTTAAAGCTTCTACACTAGCTCCTTTGTTTTATTTCAAGAACTTGCCTCGAAGGCAAAAACTGCAGTTACCTTAAATAAGTTTAAATGCTACTTGGGTTTTTAGTTATATTTCTGGTTCACAAAACAGTGAATTACACTGTAAATATGTATATATGCATTAAGGAAAAATCATGTAGCTTCACCAGTTTTAAAATCAAATGAAAAGGATAAATTAATAAAATTAATTCAATTTTTAAATACAGCTTGCTTTATACACACCCACTCCTGGAAGGATAGTTCCCTCAACAGTGACTTATTTTGTCTGGTTAATTAAATCTGTTGTTTACAAGACTGATAAATTTTACTTGCATTTGATTTGTATCCACTTAGATGTGTACTCATGCTTCAGATCACTTCACCTACCAATCATTCCTAGAAATGACAGCTGCAAAGATAACTGTTATATACTTCTGTTGAAATTAAATAGGATATTTTTAACTGCACCAAATTGTGAAAGGCAGCAGAGCAAGAAATGGCTTTTCATATCTCCGGTCTGTGGAAATACAAGAACAGACAACCACAACAAAAATAATAGCATTGTTTTCCCTCTGCATTTGATTTCACTGAATACATAGCACTTCAGAGGAAAATCAACAAAAAAAAAAAAAGGAAACTGACAGGAGGTAAATAGTAATTTGGATGTTATTCAAATGCATGTTATCTTGAATTTCCTTTTCCCCTATTTTTTCAAACAACTTTAAAGCGTCAGTGAGTCAACTACAGAACAAAAAGTTCATACTAGTTTCATTTTTCCACATTTCATACAGTAATGTACTTGTGAGATTACAAATCACATAAAGTTTATTCAGCAAACAAAAGCTCATCCAAGCCACAAAATTCAGACATCTGGCAACAAAGGTTTTGGCTTGAACCTACCTGAGATTCAAGCAGAATTCAAACTTGCAATGGGTAATGAACCAAAGCCACAAAGGCTCAAAAGCTCACTGCAATGTGCCATCCTTCCTCCCTGGTCCAAAATATCCTCAGATGTATCCTTTGGATGAATTTACACAGAATCTGCCCATTTCTCATGTTTAAGCAATACTTAACTCTATTTTAAATAGTACTTTTGCCAGGAGTATCTATCCATCTATCTATCTTCAGACATTCAGCCGGTCATTTATAACGGGTGCAGAGGAGGGCCACTAAGATGATCAGAGGGCTGGAGCATCTCTCCTATGAGGAAAGGTTGAGGGAACTGGGCTCATTTATCTTGGAGAAGAGAAGGCTCCCGGGAGACCTCATTGTGGCCTTCCAGTACTTGAAAGGAGCCTACAAACAGGAGGGGGAGCGACTGTTTACAGGGGTTGATAGTGACAGGACGAAGGGGAATGGTTTTAAACTGAGGGGAGATTTCGGTTGGATATTAGGTGATTTTTCACTGTGAGGGTGGTGAGGCACTGGAACAGGTTGCCCAGAGAAGCTGTGGATGCCCCATCCCTGGAGGTGTTCAAGACCAGGCTGGATGGGGCCCTGGGCAGCCTGCTCTAGTGGTTGGCAACCCTGCCCACAGCAGGGGGGTTGAAACTAGATGATCTTTGAGGTCCTTTTCAACCCAGGCCATTCTATGATTCTATGATTTATGTTCATGCATAGTCTCAGAGAACCACTCGGAGCCTGCTTGAGTACTCTGGGGTACCAGAGAAGAGATCTGGTTGCGCTATCAAACAAAGCAAGCAAAGACAAAGAACTTATCTCTACTGTCATCTACTATCTGTACTGAGCTACTGTAAGAAATACCCTATAAATGACAGATACAACTACCCAGAAAGTGCATATTAAGGCAAGTCCTGGGTATGCTGGAGATGCTGGAGAAAATTGCTCTTAGGATAATAAAGAGTTGAAGCAATTGTAAGAAATACTTTATTAAAAAAAGGTGTTTCTCTGATTTTATGGGAAGAAGAGTATTTGTACTTTTCCTTTTAAGGAGCTACCTTCAAAAGTGTCTACTTTGCTTGAAATGTTAAAAGATCTTGTTATATGAGTAAGACATTTCAAAACTATCAGTGTGAGAAAAATTGCTGAATATCTGTCTATTTTCCCACATGCACTGTCTTTCCAAAATATAAAAAGAGAAACAAAGCAAAAATAGAGACCTGTATTGTCTCGGTTTGGCAGAGGGATATTCAGAGCTGCCTAATTTCCAACCCTGTAGATATAGCTTGTGAATTAATAAAAAAAAAAATATTAGAAATGTCCATTTCTAATAATTCCTAAATCCACAAATTAGAATTTTAGATTCATACATAGAAACTTGTTTCTTACATTAGATTAAACTCTTAGTTTTTAAAATTCCAGTTGCAAATGAAGTCTGATAGCTGGTTACAAGTGATGTTCTTCAAGTTTTCGTGTTGGAGCTGACACCGTTTAAAGCCTTCATTAATGGCCTGGAGAAAGAAACAAAAGGGTCCTGCATCAGGTTTGCAGATGACATCAGACTAGGTGGACTGGTCTACACTGGAGGGCTAGCATGCCATTCAGAGGGGTGTTGGATGGATAGAGAAATGAGCTGACAGGATCCTTATGAAGTTCAACAAAGGCAAATACAAAGTCTTTCATCTGACTTGAGATAATCTGTTACAATAGTACAGGCTGGGGACCAAGTTGTTAGAAAGTAACTTTGTACAAAATAATCTGAAAAGTTCTGATCAAGACCTTGATGAAAGGTTTATCAAAACCAGCAGGGAGCGAGGCTGGTCACAGGGCTGCATACTCCGTGGCTCAGACAAGGGCTAGGGACACAGACCTGGGCTTAAAGAGAGCTCCTGGACCAAAAGGCCAAGGATATATGGGTGCACTGACACTGCTCAAGGTAACTAGTGTTTGTGGGTGCTTTCAGGGCCCTGACACTCTGTGACCCAGGTTCTGCATAGTGACAAAGTTTTTCCAGATCTAATCAGTTTTTTCCTAATGTATTTCTAATGACGTGTCTGTCAACCTGTCTATTCATATTCTCAGATCAGATAAGAACATTTCTTAAGTCATGTCAGCTGCAAGTAATTAGGTTTTTTGTGCTTTTCTGTTGTACGTTGCAATTGCAAAACTTTTATTCCTTTATTTATTCTTACACTAGCTAATTATGAGGCCATTTAAAGATACTTACATGTTTATTTAAAAAGCATAATTATTTGTTCATTTAAGTTTTATCTAATCTTAGTTTGTAGTATGTCAGTAGACAAATCTGTATCTTACTCTGACCAAAAACACTGCTACATGACAGTCTGCACCACACAGTATGTAAAGAAATGTAGTACTTCTGAGTAACAAAAGAAAAAGGAGTGTTCTCTTTCAACTTCAGAAAAAAAGGGTGTTCTTCTTGATATGTTAAATATGAATTCATTATTCCTTTCCATCTTTCTTGTCTTTTTCTTTTCTTTAAAATGAAAATCATCATGTTAAAGTTTTGGAAACTACACAGAGATGTTATAAAAATAATGCTTTTTTACACATGAACTTGGCTGAGGGGTAAACATAAAATGAAGTAATTTGGGACAAACTGTGCAACATCAACACTTCCAGAGATCAATACTCCATTTAAGATATAGAATATATTTTTAACTTTTCAGAATGAAACCACTTTCTTAAAGTCATCAACACAGACATTCTTCCAAACTTTAGTCAACCAAGTTTTGGACATCTCCATCTATCAATATATGCTAGTCTTCATGTATGGTAATTCTTGAGTTCTTGTCCCACCCATCAACTTTCATGACACTTTTTTCCTTTTTCATGGAAGGATTTGCCCTACTTGTTCTACTTAGATTTTTTTTTTATCATTACCATCTTTGAAGTAACTAAGTATAGATCCAGAAACAAATTTATACATCACAGCAAGAAACATGGCAACATTATTTTTTAAGTGATTTGCTCTCCAGAATGTAACACAATCCCCAAGACCCAATGTCGGGTTTCCAGACACTGTAAACAATCTAAAAAAAAGAGGAACAATTAGCAGCCTGACACCTAAGTTAGCCAATGCAAAATATACCAACCTCTTATAGAAAGGACCACCCATTAAAAGCATTACATTCTAAGCCAGTATCTCAATGGTTATCATCTTACCCATGTAAGATCCATAGAACATTCTTTACTCTGGCAAAACGCCATGTAGGCTCTTCAGTTTCTACAACAGAAAAGTCCTTTGGAGTCTGTCAGCTCCTCGTCTTGAAGTTGTTCCAACCTTAACGTTCAACCTAAGCATCTATAGGACCTGAAAAGTAGCAAAAGTGTCATCATGAGTCCCAATTCAGCAGTAGGGCACTGTTTCACTACTAAAGATACATGAAGTTCATTAGTTCCATGGGTGTTGTTACATTTTACATTTCATAATCTTCTGTATTGGGTCAGGAACTCAATTCGGGAGAATTGACCTGTGTGTCAGGTGATTGAACTCATTACCAGCTCAGATCTAATCACTGTTTAACAACATCCTATGAAATAAAAAAGTTCCAACAGACTGAATTGAAGTATCTCCACTGCAAAATATCATGTACCACCACTTGTAGCAATCTTGATGCACGAACAAACTCTAGAAAAAAGTAACAGAAAGGAACTAATCCTGCAAGCTGCATTTGGAGATGTGGATGAGTAGCTGGGAAGTGTAAATAAAGGGAATAAAGGGGACAAGCGAATAACAGAGGGCAACAGAAAATCCTGAAAGATAATGACAGAAGAAACCGAGAAGTAAATGGAGTAGGTCACTGCAGAGAATCAGTAGGAAAAGAAAAAATGCAACAACTGTCAGTCAGAAAATATCTAAGACATTGGGGAAAGAAAACTGACGGTACATGAACAAAATTATCTGTGTGAGAAGGAGCAAAGAAATAAAAAGCTCAGGGAAGTCTGGCTATAGAACAAAGAAGAGAGAGATCTTCACTATTTGGTTTGACATCCTCACAAAACAGCAAGGAAGAAAATGAAAACTCTTGTCTGTGAAATCAAGAGATAAGCTAAAAGAGCTTCTGTATATAGCAGTACAGCCAAAAACACACATAAGGTAGGACTCTCTGCTGGGCATAGCATGGAGCAGGTTGTGCTGAGTGTCTTTGAGGGTGGGGCTGAACTTTCACTGCAGTGCTGCTGGATCAGGAAAAGCTGCAGCTACTGCTTCCTCGTGGGCTGTCAGTAAAAACCAGGCAATAAAGGTTCTCTATTGAGCCTCCTACTGTTTTCTCAAAATATCAGAACTACATGAATTAAATTACAAAAAAGGAAAAGAAAGACTATGTCTGAAAAACGTCCTGAGGGTGATTAGCCAGAAAATCCTAATCCTCTCCAAGGGGTGGAAGCCCTATTGCTTTTGACTTTTAGAACAATTCTGGACAAAATACTTTAAAATGTACCATAGAGAACATTTGTGCAGTGGCAGATTAACTCCGTGATCTAAAAGGTGTCTTTCCCCTCTAGCTTCTATTATTCTGGTTTAAATTGCTCTTTAAATTTGTAGAGTGAAAATTAAATAAAGACGTGCTGTTGCACCAGTATAAGCCTTTGAAAAATCCATTAAATTAATTCACCTGTGTTACAGCTCTCTCCACGGGCCAAATCCTTTCTTCACTCATATTTGTGTAGTGCTGGTGAAATCAGTATGAAAACTTCAAATAACAGATTTTTCCTTTCAGAAAGAGATGTAGTTTGTTTGGGAATTATCTATCCTGAAAATTTTACAACTCCAATAACATCCAAGGGCTTATTGCTCATTATTCTGTATGTGAAGGTGCAATAACATATGGCAATACAGCACAAAACAGATTTTAATTGTGTAGGCCAAATACTGCTTTCAACTCCAGTGACACAAATGACAACAGAATTTACTCTGAGCTCCCATTGCTATTTAATGTGTCTTGAATGACAACAGTGACCAGAGTTCCCCTGAGAAAAGCAGACATCACAGCACTGTGATGTCTCTATAGTCTCTAAGAGTGTTGTTAGAACAATGGTTTCTTAAGTGGCTCTAGCAGCTGATCCCTTCCCTGAGTTTCATTTGATGTGTGTCTTTATCACAGAATATGTGCGGCTGGAAGAGGCCTCTGCAGGTCATCTGGTCCAACCACCCTGCTCAAACAGGTCCACCTAGAGCCATTGTCCAGGACCATACCAAGAAATCTTTAGATACGTCTCCAAGGAGGGAGACAACCACAACCTCCATGGACAACTTGTGTCAGTGTTCACAGTAAAAAAAAAAAAAAAAAAAAAAAAAAAAAAAAGTGTTTCCTGACACTCAGATGGAACCTCCTGTGTTTCAGCTTGTGCCCATTTTGCCTCTTGTCCTAACACCGGGCACAATGGAAAAGAAACCCTTTTGCATCCTTCCTTCAGGTAATTATGTACATTATTGAGACCTCCTGAGCTCTCTCCAGGCTGAACAGTGACAGGTCTCTCAGCCTTTCTTCATAGGAGAGATGCTGCAGGCCCTTAAGCATCCCTTTGGCCCTTTAGCTGGACTCTGTCCAGTATATCCGTGTTTCTGTTGCACTGAGGAGCTGAGAGTAATTCTGGTTTATAATCATTCTCTCATTTGCTTTAGCAGGCTGAACATGCATGGACTACACCCACAGCAGTAATAGATCTGTGAATCTTCTGACAAGTTCAAATGGATTTAGAGTAGGACTGTTTTCAGAATAAATGACCCTTAGATTCTCTGGTTTGACTCAAAAGAAAATGAGCCCTATTATCCCTTTACTTATATATATATGAAATGTTTCTTTTGAATACAACTTAAATTTGTTATTACAAGCTTCCTGCATTCCTTTATTATTTGCATGTTGTTCAAAGAGTTGGCTGAAAAAAGCTCATAAAGTAACCGCTTGGCACAAATAAAAACCTTTCATTCCTTGCTTTGAAATTGCAATAATGCCAATTATGTCCCAGAGTGAGGCATATTAGCAACCATAAAAGTGTATGTGAACTCCGCATCTAAGGCATGAAGTAAGCAACAATAAGAATGTTACAAAAATTCTCTGTGGCAGAAGATTAAACCATTTTAGCTAGCAGCATGGTAACTCAGTATGGAGACCATTTCTAGTGCAGGACTTGCTGCTGTCAATTTCTAATATATCTGCTAGGATTAGAAAATATAACAGCAGTCACAGGGAGTTTTCCTTAACAATTATTTTAGTGGTAGAGAAATAGAGTTCTTTACATGATGAGCAAGAAACCACTGCGTGCCCTCAAGGAAAGGTCCAACATTGAGAACCATTAAGAGGTTCATTAAGAACATTGCTGGTCCAAGAGTCCAGCAAGGTTCTTAATCAAATATTTAAACCTAAGTACATAAGTGATCTCATTGCACTAAATAGTCAGTCTGTAGAAAATATTATAAAATGGAAAAGGCTCTGGCTACTTATGTGTACCCACACATCAACTCAAAACATACTGTCTCCACCTGTTGCGCAGTGTAAAGGATAACTGGCTATATATAAATGGTATGGTAAGATCCTGGCACGAAATCAGGCTCTCTTCTTTAGCAATAAAAGGGGCATGGTATTCCTTCCCTTCACGCATTCAGGCACCGGCAATTTGTCAGTCAGCATGTGTTGATACAAAGCCTGTAACTGTCCCAAAGGAACAGGTGTTTTTGCCTGATCCCTTAAATACATTGTTTCCCACTAGGGGAAAAATGCCACATTTATTTAAAAGTCCAGTAACTTCAACTGTGAAGCTGATTTATTTTTTGCTCTGCTTGGCAGTAAGTCTGCTGATACAGGTAAGTGGAACACCATCCTGGCTAACAACAGTCTTCCACCTCCACAAATATAACCAGTGTGCCTTTTCAGCCCTAATTCACCTCCTGGCACAAAAGCGTGCACTGGGTATAGAGTTGACATTAGCTACAATATAACCACATTAAGATTGGTGTTGCAGTGCACAGAACAGGCCACAGTACAACTCGATTTGCAAGCGTGTGAAGAGAAAGATGCTAAACCTGATCCTTTTATGTGAACCCATACATGCCACACTCTGCGCTTTGTCTCACATCCAGACACAGCTTGTCTGTAGGATCAGACAAGTGTGAGGCTACCATCATTGCTTCCACATTCCACACCTCTCTGTAGGAAAGAGGTTTCCCTGAAGCAAAAGACTTGTCATATCCTACGGAATTGAGTAGCATGGCCAATCTCTCTGATCCTAGGACACTCAAACGAGCCCTCAAAAAAAGAGTACTGCAAAAGGCAGACATATCAGGATGGTTTTTTTAATGTTGTTACATTTGTAGATTGGTGCATTAAACAGAATGGAAGTGAACCTATTATTACTGTCATTGGAGGTCTGAGACAACATGCTCAACTGCTAATCTCACTGGATTAACAGGACATTCAAAATATATTTACTGTTTCTATACGAGCTTCTCTTCTCAGAATTATCATAGCATAGTTAATAATTTTCAGCTGGATTTTGACTTTAATGACATTCTTTAATGAGGAAGCCTATTAACATTCATGCTGGGTGTTAAAAGGCCATCCCAGTTTATGAGCAAATGAATCTTATTCCCTTTGGAAACTATTAGACAACCTGTGTACACCTTTGTTTGATTATCATTGCAGCTGCATTGCAAGAGGATCAGAAAGTTTGGTGCTACTCTGCAAACAAGCAGCTTTACCACACCTCATGAGGATTTACCTCCTCATTATTTCTCCTTTGTTTTCATCAGCTGCACAGACATACTGGAACTCTAAGCCAGTGCCTTTAGTTTCACCTTTTAAATTGGTGGGATTTCAACCAAAAAAAATTGTAGCAGATGTGCAAATGGGTGCATGTGTTTGAGAATACACATGCCTATGATAAAACAGAGAATTAAGAGAAAATTACCACAAAAAACAACAAACAGTCTAGATTATTCATTATCATGATAATACTATCAAGATGAGAATGTTTAACTTTTACATGTTAGAAAACAGAAGTTATAATCGTTGCTTTGTAAAAGACCACCTGACTTTGTCTGGCACATCTCCACTCATATTTGGTTCTTTGAGCTTGGGGATAGCCAGCAAAATGAGGGCTGCTGTGCAGTCACATGCGTGCATTGAAAACTCTGATGAGTTACTGAATGTTTCAATCAAAAAATGTGTTTTTGGCATGCTCATTGAAAAAAAAAAAGAGGTTCGAAGCATGAAGTTATTAAATAAATTCTTACCAATCTACTAAAAAATGCTGGGACAGACAGGGTGTTGGGGCCTTCTAATCTTTTTCTACACGACAATTTTGTGCTCAGCCTCAGTTGCCTGTCCCTGTGTTCTTGGGGACAACTGTGGGAATTCCCACTGAGGGCTATTGGGCACAGCATAAATCCTGCTTGAACGTGCTCTTCATGTTTTGGCTGCCTTGGATACAGAGGTTGGTGTAAGTATGTGTGTTGTCTGCAATTAGAAGAGGAAAGAAATTAGATTCTAAAGTTTTACTAAAAGTTTGAAATTTATGGTGAAGGAAGGAGTACTCTGCCATGTCCAAAGTAAGAACTTCTCATGCTCTAGTTGATCCCTTTTCCCACCTAATCAGTTTCTTTGCAGCCAGACTGTATATTTTTGTTTAGATTTGGCTAATGTTTTGTTTGTGTTTTTTTAAATAAGCCTTTTTTTTTTTTTTTTTTTTTGTTCTGGGAAGTTATGTGTTGCTCTTCAGCCTTTCAATACCCTTTTCAGTAATTTTGGCTAAGAAAACAGCAGTTACATTTAAGGATAATGCAGCTTCCCTTCTTTCCATACGCTAATAAATGCCAATGACTCACCAGACTATCTTGCATTCTCTTTGCATACAACCTGCTCTCTTTTAAATACAACATAGATATCCAGCACTCCTGAAAACATACATGGGTAAAGAGCGGCTGAAAAGATAATACAACCATTTCAAAGAATAAACATAGAAATGGCAGGACACAAACAGAAATAGAAGAAGGTTCGTGGGGGGGCAGGACGGACAAGGAAGAAAAAAGGGAAAATGAGTCTTACTTAATTTTCAGAGAGGAATATTATTCTGACGGCTGAATACAAAGAAAAGTCTGGAGGAAAATAATCAGGATACCAGGACACCTGCCACATTTTGCTGCTTTCTAAAATTTAATTCAGAGATAATTCCAGCATAATCTCCAAACATTTGTAATATCCCTCCCTGTGAGCTGTTGTACCTTGAATCTCTGAAGTCCTTTTTATTTTCATGATCAATACCACTTTGTCGATACCTTATTTAGTCTGACAGGCTTCTCTTTTAGTGATCTAGTTTTGGTTTTTTCTCTCTCCTAGCTTTGTCCTTTAACTCCTCTAGTAGCTTCTCTTTTTGGTATGTGGCAGTCAAACACACTTCTGCTCTCTCTAAGAGGACTCGCCAGGTTCATTTAAGCTTCAGTTTGACAAGCATGCAAACACGGGCTTAATTTTAGGTTTAAAATTCAGTGAGACAAAGCACATTTTCAATGGCTTCCTCGAATCAGGACCTCAGTTTCATAATTCTAATCTCATGCTCTTTCAAGGTGTCTAGACGTGATTAATGTATTTATAAGTTATTAATCACACTGAAATTTTCAACTCTGTGTGCACACAGAAGCAATATCTCCATATAATGTAATGAGTTGAATATTGTCAATCTCTGACCCTTAATCTGGAATATTTTTCTGTTTGAAACTGTGTTATTTGTGTGTGTACACTGTCTAAAAGCAAATGGTTACATTGTATCAAGCAATTGTAAATTATGTACTTTGTGAAAAGAAACAAAAAAAACCTTGAATTTATTTACATAGCAAAATGTTTATGAAACCTTTCCTTGCTCTAACACAAAACCCCAATTTTTCCATTGAGAAAAACAGATCATGGAAGATGAAAGATATTTGTAGCAGCAATTCACGTTGCATGCTACTTCTATTCCCATTACGTGGTGCATGCTCATCCCCCTAAAAAGGTACTGCACACATTTTCAGCCTTCTTTCTCATCTCAAGTGTTTTGCTATTAAAATACATGCATGAATTTACACTAATAAGCTAATGCTTGGCAACAGTCCAGAGTCTGAGCTCCATTTCACTGGTGTAAATCTAGACTAGATATTAGTTTCGGTAGCACTGTTTGTATTTATACCAGCATAATGAAACTTAGATAAGGTGGGTTATCATTTCCTAACAGGAACAACTACTGTTATCCTGTTCTGAAATGGGGTTTTTGCTCTTGTGTTTAACAATGGGATTGGGCCTCCGTGCCAGAAGAAAACATTAGAATTCTAAATCACTAATGATTCAAATAATACTTTAAGATGATTAAATCATGGGCTTTTCAGAGTTTGCTTATTAGGAGCCTTTCTGTACTTTAGCCAATCACCTGCCTTAAAATAAATTGTTACAATGCTGGGAATTTAACTAGCGTGTAATATCTTTGTACGAGTGGAATCTACAGACACTCTCAAGAAAAAAATCCTAGCTTTTGCTTTTTTACACTAAACTAGTTTAGTTATTTACCATGTCCCTTTTATAAGACAAAAAATATTTCTGAAGCATGACACATTTTCTTTAAAGTACGACACATAATGCATTTTATATACAGAGCTCTTAGTTATTAGCTTTTGGCAGGTTGCAGTCCAGTCATTAAGCAGAAATATGTGTTATATATTAGTGCAGATAATACAATAAGTTTACTCAGTACCTGCCTTCCCTCCCACTTACCCCAGCTCTAACACCTTCAAAGCATCAGATGGAAAAAGCTACTTCAGGAGTTATTTTCAAGAACAAGTTCAGTAGGCTATTGAAAATGTGTATTTTATATATGAGACAGCGATAATCATAGTTTGCTTTGCTAATATTAAGTAGAAAAGATAACTTAATAGCAGTAATTCTCCAGATGAAATGGAAAAATAACCCTGAGACCTTCTGTTATGTGTTAACTCCATTAAGCAGTGTAATGCTGGGCTTTTTCTGCATTTTGCACACAATCATTAAGTTGTTAAAAATATTCCCAGATTAAAAACGCATTTACTTTACATTTTTATATACTGCACAATATATTAATTATACAACATAAGTATCAAAAATGTAAAAAACCAAAACAAAACAAACTGAGTCACAAAAACATCTAACTATAAATCTTAGTCTTGTTATATTCACCAGATTTCTCTCCCAGAACAGATCTTTTTACCCTTGGGCCCTGACTCTCTTGTTCTGCTTTTGGAGTACCGTCTGTGATTCAGTGGATTAGTTATTGGCCCCTCACGGTTAATGCACTTAAACAGCAGCAGAAAAATTAACCCCCTTTCTAATTTGTATCTAATTAATTTTTTTATAATGATGTTTAGTTTACTTCTGAGAATAGTGTTTACTGAAAACTGAGACAAGGTACTGCAATAAAAGTGATGTAATCAGCAGCATAGTTGAGGTTACAACACAATAATTCAAAATTATCTAACGTAATTCCTATGATCTACGATTATCACTCCTTTGCAGCAGTGTGCTGCTAAGAGGCCAGAGTATGTTGGGCTCGTATGCTGGTCAGAAAGGATGAAATTAGACAAAGACTGTAGGTTGCTTGGGGATCATTATTTAAAATGTTATAGTACACAGTCTAAAAAATACAATGTCTCTGAAATAGGTTTTTCCTTGGAAATATGTTAGGGCAACTTGGTTATCTAAAAGAATCTGAATATCAGAGCTAAGACAGCACTAGAAAAACTGAATCTTAAAATTCTGAAAAAAAAATTCATTTATTGAAATTAATGTTAATCCCAGGCATCTGAGACTGAAAAATATTCAAAGTAAGAATCAAACAATTATGATTTATAGGTATGTTGCTTAATTTGGGGAATTTAGTCTATTGGATTAGAGGACAGACACAGCCATGTGACCTGGATAACTAACCAGCTCAGCTGAAGTTAATTAGTCTTCATTACTACTGTTGGAACAAACATATGATTCATATTTATTCCCTGAATAAATTTACTAGCAATCCAAGAACTGACAATACTTAGCACACAGGAAAAGGTTTTCAGAGAAACTAGTTATGTTCAATCGTCTGCTCAGATCTAGGAGCGATAGTTAGAATAAAATAAAAGCTCAAGATGAAATTAAGGTTTCACCAACATTGTGGAACTTTACATAATGTTTTTCTTATGTTTATATATTTCTATGAGAAAACATGATTAGAAGATTACATAATAATTCATTTGGATTACCAGATAATACTAGGATTAGGTTGTGCAGCCTTACTAGACTCATTTGAGTGAACAAAATCACCATCTTCTAAGTTCATCCGTCTGCCCTGAAGCAGTTCAGAGAGAGGAGGCAATCAAAAACCACTGTGAACAAAAAGAAAGCTGTTACTCTGATTTCCTACCAGATAAGACAAGAAAGATCATCAGCTATGTGTAGCCAGCTACAGCTGTACAATAAAGGAAGATTACACAGTCCAGCAGAAGATGTCACAAAAAACAAGAAGAAAAATTAAAAACTAATCAAAGCTCTAGGACAGGGGATGAACACCAGGGCACTGACAGATCATTATATTTTTTTTTCAATACATCTTCCTCTTGCAAAGAGAGCATATGTTTCCAAACGGGAGAGAACAGAATTCCTAAAAGGATGACAGTTTCAAAAGCTTCCCATAAAAATTTTGATTAGTTCTGGATTCAAATCTAAAGTGTTGAGACTCTTCCTTCCAGACATTTAAAATATCCCTATCTACAATGTAGTACCCATGGATCAGAATTTTCCAGGGTCATATTAGTTGCCAATCAACTTGGATTGAGTATAAAATTTCAATAGGAAAAATTTTCAAATATTTTACCCACTAGAAAGATCATTCTTACATAAATCAAGATGTACTGTATAGGGTGTAACAGCTAAGGGAAAACAGCCAGTAGTAACAAAAGAAAAAAAAATTATTTCTATAAAAAAGGACATGAAATAAGCATTTAAAAGGGGGCACAGGGAATGGGGAAAAAAACCCCCAAAAAAACAACCCCCCCCCCAAAAAAAAACAAACAAAAAAAACCCCCAAAAAACAGGATTCCTTTAAACTCCTCCTTCTCCTAGCTATGCTGAGTATTTTCCTGTGGAAAAGCATAAACATAGTTTCTATTCTTATGTCAGTGAGCTGTACAGTAGATTGAAGCTAGCAAAAAAGAAAAAAAAAATGCAGTCAAGCTCTTTATATGCTGCATGCCTGAAAATTCTCTCTTTCATATGAGTTTTCACTTATGAAAAAGGAAAAACAAGCCTGCATAAATCGATCCCAAGATGTAGGGTAAAACATGCTAAAGTCTTAGAAAGACACCTGAATAAGATTAACGAAAAAACTCCCTGTAAACTCATAAACACATGTGAAAACTTCTAAATTATAAACTGTATGTATAAATGTACTGCATATGTAAATCTCAATGTGGAAATTTCTCTCATGTAATACATGTGCAGTGCATCTATAGATCAATAAACTTTAAATATAAGTCAAGTTAATGCAACATATCCTATTACCTTTCAATCCTGGACATAAACACTAATAAAACAGTCAAATACAACACAGTCCAATGGAAGAAACCTCATAAAAACTTAATACATAGACAAGATTATAAATGATATTAATTCCACACACACAATTTCAGCTTTGCTCATCAGAAACAGTGGGAAAAACTAAAACAGCAGTGGCAGCAGGAAATTCAGTGCCACATATTTCTCTTTAGTGGACATCACTCGAAATGGTCCCATAAACAGACAGGACAGCACAATACATCTATTTAACAGATCTCTGGTGCAATGATACCAATTTTCAGCAGTTTTCAAATATATTACACTGTGTGATGTGTAGTAGTAGTAGAAAATAACAGATGGTATGAGACTGAATACAAGGAATCAATTCACTGGCATTCTGGCATATTTCTAAAACTCATCAGCAGAATCGACTCTGGAGTAACAAAGAAGTGAGAAAATTTTTACAAACAAAGGTTTCTGCTATGGAATTATATCCCAGATTTCATATGTTCATCATGTTTCATTTAATGAAGAAAGTAGTCTGAGAAATAAGCAGTAAATATTAATGTCTTTTGCATCACGGTGTGTCAGAACTTTAAAACTTTTCTCAGATACTTTCTTACTCATAATTTAAAATCTGACAATTACATTGACACTGCACAGACTGCGGGGCTAACACTTCAAGACATATAAGACTTCCCACATTGTAGGCACTTAGATAAGAGATAGGTCTGCAAAGTCCTTATTTGGTATCACTTCTTCATGTTCATTTCTAAACTCAGAGCTCATTAGAGAAGCCTCTGTGTACTAATACCAAACACCACCAGACTGGAAAGAAGCAGTAGACTTTTACACCATTGTACTGTTGAAGGATAGAAATAAAAAAATCCAAGCAAGAAATGTATTTTTTTGTGCCTGGTTTTGTCCAGGATGCCCAAAACACAAAATCTACACACTTTTAAGTAGGTCTACATCTGATTTTTTTATCTTCAGCCAGAAAATATGTTTTGAAGGAAAAGAATCCAAGATATTTCTGTTTGTTCAATTTAATAAACAAGCACATAATGATAACAAAATACTACTAATTATAAGTCCAAAACAAAGTAAATTTAAAAACTTACTAATTCTAAATGTTACAGGTTCTCTTACAGAAATTTCCTCCACTCCATTTCCAAGTTTAACTCTCTTCTCTGCTGGCAATGCAGAGCCGACAAATTAGGAGATCTATTAGCAAAAACTCTCATGAAAGTGGGAATTAACACAAACATTTCTGAAAATGGGATCTCCAGCTATGTTTCTTCCTTTTTTAAACAAAGCACAGTAAATAAGATTTTTTTATTCAGTAAACAGCGGGAACTTTTGAACCCAGTACCTTTCAGTCAATATATGCAACTTAAAAACTTGGACTAATTCCTTCACTGCAGAAATAGTAAATAAACCCTACTGTATGTATACCTCATTGCATGAAAAATACCCAGAACAATGGACCTATTTTGTATGTTTTTCCCATTTTGTGACTGAAATGACTCCGTTAGGGATGACAATGCATTGCTGGCAACTCCAAAAAACAATAAATGAAGTATAAACTTGCAGTCAAGGTCGTTAACCTAGAAGAAGGTGATTTAGAAAACGCATATACTCCTAGAGTTTTAGAGGTTTTTTAAATATGAAAGCAAATGGGGGGAACTTTACCATACTACAAAATGGATCTGTGAGGTTATTCAATTTTCACTTCATTTTTCACTGAAGGTTTTTCAGAACTAACCACAAACTTCAACACCCTTCACCTGACATCTGAGGTCATCAGTCAGCTAAGGAATACATTCACTAAAGGTTTATTAATTCCTGCCAATCCTGGTAATTTCAATTTAATTAAGGCCATACTTAAAAAAAAAAAACCAACCAAAAACAAAAAACAAACAAAGAAAACAAACCCACCACACCAAGAACTCCACTAGCACAGAAACCTCTGTCAGACTCTGGAAAAACAAGTAACAGGGAGAACACTGATTCTTCTCACCTTCTTTTGCAGTCTTAACACTGTGAACTCTTGCACTAATAGTCTAAGCACAACAACTTCAGCATTTAACAACAGATTAGAGCGGGCACAACACGAGACAGCCACTATTCTAATGCAATTTCCCTAGAGCTAATAACCTTTATAATTTCACTAACATAAGAATAGAAAACTGACAAAAAATTAATTTGACTTCATTTTCTCTTAGGAAGATAAAAAAAAATGTCAGGGAAGGAAGAAGTGACATTTGGCAGAAACAGTGGAAATTTATGCATCTGCAGTGATGACTCTGATAAGGAACAGGAGCTGGTAAGTAGGAGAAACTCTCTCCGACTACATGCCATCAAAAATGTCACCTCAGGGCTTGTTTTCATAGATTGCCTTCCTAAGTAAAGAACAATAAATACTCACATGGAGGAAAGCTCCTACTTTTTATGTATGATGAGGAAAGTGCTTGTTCTTTAAAAAGGCAGGGATAGGAAAACCAGATACAAAAAACTACCCAAAAACTAAGTAATTACTTCAGAATTTAATATTCTAACGAATTCAAAACCAGAAAATTGAGATCCTTAGCTCCTCCTAACCCAACTGTCAGGAAATTTTTGCAAAATATTTTTACCTGGTGAAATGCCCTTCTGTTCTCTATAAAATCCATACTTTACTAATTAGGAAGAAGAAATCACAACTTGAGCACAACTGGTCAGGGCAGGTCTCTGGAAAATGAGAGAAACAGTTTTAGGGTTTTTTCTCTGTCCTCACTTTTCTGCATTTAGCATTATTCTCTTTCCTCCCTTCAAAAAGTCTGAAATATTCTGGATGTAACACACAGAACTTTCTGTTCCACACAATCACTGATTCATTTCAATGAGAAATAATAAAACCCCCTCAAATTCCAGACTGTATTTCTTTGGTTTCCCAAACGTATACCTGTCAGCATGACCTCATCTGCAGAGTCTTAACAACACTGCCAGTTGTGAAGGTACTTGGAATCATAGAATCATAGAACGGGTAGGGTTGGAAAGGACCTTAAACATCATC
>NW_010140766.1:0-20159 GCF_000699245.1 Pterocles gutturalis
TGCTCCCCTTCTTGTATATGGGAGTGACGAAGAAGAAGAAGTCACCATACTCATGAAAAAATATTTTTTTCTGAACAATCTTTTTTATAAATAAACCTGTTTCAAGCTCTATACCAGTTACAAAAATCTGGAGATGCAGCTGGGGATGCAGTTCTCTCTTCACAGCACAATGAAATAAAAGTTAAACAATAAGCAATAGGTGCTGTCATCCACCTCTCAACAGAGATCTGGATAAGTACACAAACAAATGATTACAGGGGGTGTCACTGCCATTTGTCAAGCTGTATTGCACCGAATAACACACAGTGAACACAAAAAGAAATTATTCCCCTCTGTGATCCCCATAGTTGGCAGACATTTTGTTGATCTAGACCAGTCAGACAAAAAAGGTGTTTGATCTCACATGAGCATACACCCAAAGGCCTTTAATCTGTCATAGCCATTAATGACAATGACATTTTCACTGACCTACTCAAATCCTTTAACTCTTTCTAGACGTTTTGTGACATATCCTTCCTTCCAATTAAATCTGATTATTAGCTGGTTGAGTGAATATTCTCAGGAGCAAAGGGAAAAAGTGTTCTCTGTTTTTTAAATTACAGATCATGATGGTGGCCACATGACACCTAATTAGCAAAATACTGGGTAAAATGTATTTTGTAATTTAGTTTCCAACTGACCTTTTTATTACAGGAACCAATGATATGTAGTTTAGTATGGTACTGACTGTATCAGGAGAGATAAAAAGAGACTAAGTATTGCATTTTATACTTGTAAAGATTTACAAACATGAATACATGACAGAAATATAATTTTGTACTTCAGACTCTCCTGGGCGTTTTAATGGCAGACATGTTCATTTAGCAGTCACAGAATTATTTTTTTCTTACAGCATGTGTACAAAGCTAGAAAGAAATTCTGTATCATTTAGGATGTTTAAATTGACAGGAAATCTCTAGAATAGGAAAATTAGGCATTGTTGTTGTTTGTTAAACGGACAAAATCCACTAAAACTAAACACTAAGGAAGATATAAGGAGCTCCATCCCTGGAGGTGTTCAAGGCCAGGCTGGATGAGGCTTTGAGCAACCTGCTGTAGTGGAGGGTGTCCCTGCCCATGGCAGGGGGGTTGGAACATGATGATCTTTAAGGTCCTTTCCAACCCAAACCATTTTATGATTCTATGATATATTTGCATATATTTATTATACAATCTCTGAGGCTCCCAGGAAGAAAAACTCAGGCATATTCTATCTCCTTGTAGGTATATGTGAAAATTTCTCTACAGTGTAAACGGACTAGGCACAGAATGACTTATTTTGACCACTATCCTCAGCAGCTTCACATGCTGCACAGACAAAGCTTTTGAAAGGTTCAGTGTTAGTTATTGTGGAGACAGATGGGATTCGCAGGCAGCCTGCACTCCGGGTAACCTTACAACAATGGCACTGAGAGTCATGGAGTTACTGAGTTTGTACAGCCATTGAACTGGACATACAGCTGTCATCTGGCATCATTCTGAGACAAACTATACAGAAATTTAAGCCACTTTAATCACAAGGTTAGGTATAACTTCCTGATTGTTCTGGAGATGGCAGTTCTCCATCTTGCAGGTTTTGTACAAGAATGCTGTACTAGAACAGATGTACAAATAAACCCTTGCTTTCCACAACTATATGGTAAAAAGAGGTATGAGACATAAGTTTTTATAGATTTGCTTCTCCTCACATTTTCATTACCATTGCAGGTATGTAGAGACAGTTACTACAAGGGGAATAAAGGTCCTCTCTATCCAATTGCCATTTTTATAGGTATGGTAGACCTTTCCCTTTCTTTAGTTAGCATTTTCAGATCACCTTGCCCCATGTTTTCTTGTCAAAGCCATAACTGAAACTGAAAAAAATGAGATTTCCAAAGCCAGATTATAAATCTAGGCAGAAAAATGTCTGTTTTATTGAAAGCCAGTGTTGTAACCTCTATCCTGCCCTCGTGTCTTCCAGGTTCAACAGGATGAGAGACAAACAGTAGACACTAAAGAGTGACAGACCTCCACACAAGCCAAGATAGTTTATTGAGAATAGTAAGGAAAGCATAGAAGTTTTGAATATGAGAAGAAATTAGAGAATGATTTTCAGATGTGTGAGGTACTGAACTTTTATATTATGCTGTGTGTTCAGGAGAGAGGGAAGGTCATGGCTTGGGGAAGCATCAACTTCTAGGCAGTCATTTGTTGGTACCCCATAAAAATCTTTTCTTCTCTAATGAATCATTCTTTCTTCATGATGCCTTCAGACAAGTGTGAACGTCTACAAGGTGCAACGATGTAGAAGGTGAGACTCCGTAGTACAGGCATTTTTATCTCTGTTTCTTGTTGTTCAGTTAATGACTTAGGAAAAGCTGTGATAAAGCTCTTTACTGTCTAATTCCTCATGAAGGACTGCATCATGACATTCTGTCTCAAATTAAGGTCCTGCTTCATGTTGAGTACCACTAAGGTTGTCAGATTTTTAATTTGAAAATAAATTTTGCCACAGCTACCATCATTCTTGAAGCCTCTATTCCCTGGCTAGCCTTAGGCATTTGACACAACAGGACCACAAACAGCAAGGAATTTGAAAAAAACAACTAAATTAACAAAAACTCGAGCAAACAAACAAAAAAAACCAAAACAAAAACGTAGCCAAAGCCAGGCCCGCACATGTGACTGCTTGCTGGGTAATCAGTAGAAAAACCAATCTTATCACACCACTATGACAGGGAAGAAGGCAAAAGGGATTTGGTTGTCCCAGTTATATTGAAAATAGACTATCAATTCTGGTGATGGGAGTTCTGCCTAGCCTTCTCTGTTTAAATGTCTGTCAAGCGCAGAATGAAACACATATATGCACAGCTAGACAACCCTGCTGGAGCTTCTGAACATCTTCTCAGCATGATGTGCAAATCCTGCTATGCTCTGTTAAAGTAAATCTATGTAAAGTATGAGAAAAGTAATGTTCCATATACTGCAGTGATAGATGTATGATCTGAATCTTGCATTAAACTCATTGTATGAAATATTTAAATATTATATTCTGTGTTTCCCAAATCATAGGAAAGATCATGAAGAACAAAAGGGTTCTCCATGGGGTTTTCTATAGTCACTTAATTCATAAATAGAAAAGAGCAGTCTGGCAGCAAAATTACCAAGACAGTGTTCTAGATTCTTTAGATTAGTTAGGAAACTGTTATCTGAATTGAGTCTTTCACTTAATCAGTATGCAGAAGCAACATAGCACATTGGTGTGTCTACCCCAGGAATGACTTCTATCTGCCATTGCATTATAAATCATTAATAAGTACTAACTTCATAATGACCCTTACATTAAACTCACTGAATAGATTATAGTACATTTAATGGCCCATGCCCACGCTTTTTTTTGTTGTTGTTTTAGATTATAACGATGCTCATGGTTGTAGACTTGTTATTTCTACAATATTCTTTGTAGGTGGATTGTGATACTTTTCACCTTGTTGTATGTTCATGGTTTTGAGTAGCAGCTTTTTGTAGAAGGTTTTCTTTTTAAAGGATAAAAGCTCACCCACTTCATCATTATTTCTCCTTTGATTTCTCTTGGAAAAAATGCTTTCAAACACTTTCCTGTCCTTCTCTGAACATAAAGACAACAAAGAACAAGATGAAAATAAAGCAACTACCTTACCCCCAGTATTAGCTTTCTTTTTCTTCCAGTAAACCTTAGTGGTTTGAACTATCATTAAAAGGAATTTGTTTTTCTTTATCTTTAAGCCTTCCCCATTAAATGAGAGTTCTGCAGATCACACAGCTACAAGTCAGTTGCAGAATATATGTCGCAGTAAGTAGAATTAACCTCTTGACCTTCAGATCTCCTCTCCTATGATGTGCACAGATATTTCTCTAACTATGAAGCAGTTTTTGCAGACAAACAAAGAATGCCTTTTTGCTACTTTTTCACACTGAAACCTAGCTAGAAGTCTACAGATTTCAAGTTAAAACATTTTTCAGTCCTAGGTTATTTTAGCTGTACTTAGTGAAATTACAGATGTATCTTTCCAATGACAAAAATGCATCCATACTTAGCTGACTTGGGAAAATGAAATGGAGTATTTATATTAGAAAACAGTTTTGTTGTACTTGTTCCTTAGTTCTCATAGAAGTGTATTTGCAAGTGGCTGCATATTTTTCTGACTGATTTCTTAAAAAGTATGCCCATGAATTTTCATAGGATAGTTGGAAA
Source organism: Pterocles gutturalis (assembly GCF_000699245.1). Lineage (NCBI taxonomy): Eukaryota > Metazoa > Chordata > Aves > Pterocliformes > Pteroclidae > Pterocles > Pterocles gutturalis. Next base: position 4,253 of record NW_010140766.1, read on the forward strand.
TGAAGTTGTGACTGTCAATAAGAAACAACTGCAATCTATTAAAAAAAAAAAAACAGGAATAGAGAAAAAAATTCTTTGACTAGCTCTAGTAGGAATGGTTCTGCAATATTCTGAAATCCAGCTGAATGCAATAAAGCTTGACAATACTCTGGACCTGACATAATTCAACTAAAATGCTTCAGGAGAAGAATTTATTACATTTTCTAGAAATAGAAGCATCAATACAGGGAATAACAGATGCAAAGAAAAGCTATTTTCTTATTGATGGCATTGGAACCAAGAATGAATATCTTAACATTGTAAATTAATACCTATGCCTACCTTTTACAGCAAAGATAACAGGTGATCAAGGTATGTGTTTAATTTCAAAAACATTTCTCATCTGAGTGAGAAAGAAAGCAGTAAAAACTGAAAAATCACGATTACATCTTTTTCAGCATAAGTTTCTGGTCAATTTAAAGAAAAATTACTTTTCTTGAATAATTAAAAATCTATATATAAAATATTAGAAATATTAGGTGCTCTGTGTGCACAGGACTAAAAAAAAAAAAAACTCAGAGTCATGGAACTATGATGAATTGATTTAACCTCAGTGTGAATGAGACAGTAGATATTTTAAGGATTTCTAAAATATAGAATTGAGAAAGGGCATTTAACTCAAAAAAGTTCGAGGCCTCATCCATCAAAAGGAATTATGTATCTGAGTGGGATTTGAATACAATGTGAACACCTTAGTCAAAAACTATGATCCTGCACACATTCTCAGCTATTTCCTAAACATAAATATTCATTCATAAATGTCATACTTCTTTAATGGCAGACTCTCACAATGAGCTGAAATCTTACATCTGTGTGTTCCAAGAGCTCTCCTCATCTTGATAGGACTGAACAGTCCTTAGCTCATACCCGTCTGTTGATACCAGGCAACCCCTTGCTTAAACACTGAGAATGTTGCTCTTTTACATGTTAAAAGAAGTTTTGCCATTTACCCAAAAGACTGTAGGCCATAGGTGGTGCCTTTGTGCCTGGCATTTAAAAAAAATAATGGAACAGAAGTATAACTGAACGTGTTCTTTGTGTTCCCTTCTTAGTCTGAAGGTAGTTACCTGCAGTGCACTGCCTGCTAAGTGGTAACCTGACCTAGCTTGTGTGCTGCAGCATATGCAGAAGGACCAAATATGAAGTTCTGTATTCAGCACTAAGGATCTTGCTTTTTGTCAATCAGGTTTTAGGTTGGATACAATTTACAGACTCAGAAGGAGCAAACAGGAAATGTGCAAAGGGTGTGAGATGAAATAATCAGGTTTAGTTTTCGGGTCTAGGGTAAGTTCTTAATTTAGTTTCTAGTCGTACAACTGTACTCATGTCACCGCAACTGCAACGAATTATCATATTCGTTATATGGATCTAGGTAGAGCAGTCAAGAGTTACATGTCTGATTTTCTTTACTCCAAAAAGGAGTAATAAATAGAAATAGTCTTCACTGTCTTTTTTTTTTTTTTTTTTTTTTTTTTTTTTCCTAGCACAGGGTTTTTCAAGACAACATTTAGTTCCAAAACCTAAAGTTGTATGACTGACTGTAAAATGTAGATGTTTGCCTTTGGGTTTTACTAGGAGATGATGGAGACTTTTGGAGGTAGAGAGTATTGGAACTGATTTAAATTCTTTAATCAACGTAAATTGTAAAGTTTTCCAGGGAGTTTTCTGTGTGTTACCCTGCATTTCACTATCTCAGCTGAAAGTAAATGAAGTAAAGAGATTTATTCAGAACATAACTTTTATTTTCATTGTAAGAAATATTTTCAGTATATATATTACTTTGTTTGCTTAGAAAACAATAAGCATTATTGTGTGAAAGACTCTTGCCTCTGACATTGTTTTGCCAAGGTCCATGAACATATGAATCTCTGGAGTATGTATGTTTTACATTCTACAGTAACACTTAACTGTATTTGTGAACATAATTATAAAAACAAAAACCCTCAGACTGCTCTAGTACAACTGGACACAATTTGTACTTCTGTAAAACTATCATACATTGCTTTATTTTGGTTCCTGACTATACAATTGCAAACTTTCCTAACGTGGAGGAGGTGCATATTTGTGCACCTGCTGGAAAGATACATGTTCTTTAAAGCAATCAAGTTTTCTAGTGCTGGCAAATCCTGGAAGGTTTTTTGGGTTCTTCACTATAGGTCACACTTGTAATTTGTAACTGCTGTTACCATGTTCTGTACCAATGTTTCCAAATAATTTCAATTATTCTTAGTAGTGTATTAGAACTTGGTAAGCTTCTGCAGCTTGATTGTGAAAAGGATTTTTTGAATTTTTGTTTTAGAGTGACCTCCCCATCTGTCAATGAATGTTTTTTACATCAGGTTAGTACATGTACAATTTTTTAACGTAGGAGAAAGGCCCTGTCAAGATATGGATTAATATACTTGACCGATCAAACTTTATATAATTTAATCAAAGAAAAGTAAATGGATATTTTCCTCAGGTAAAACTAGCTTGTTTTATGTCATTCACGTGACAGCTGTAAGACACTGCATTGCCTGCAAGTTGCAGACATTGTGTTGCTCAGGGAAAGGATATTACTGAAAAGTGTTGCAGTATTTTCAATAGCCTCACTCTTTCTCCCAAGGAAAGCTGGTGGTTGCTTCTTCTGCTAAGACCGCTGAAAGCACAGGAGAAATGAAGCTTGCTTGGAGAGATGTGTCTCATGAACATAAAGAAGCACATGTGCAGGTAAATATGTAACTACTGTATGAAATTATTCTTGGTAGCACAGCAGATGTGAGACTGAATGAGAGATTTGAAAGAGAAGAAGCAATTGTTTTCACAAATTCTGTTAGTATTCTTATTTTCCATGAGGGCAAGAATGGATGAAAGCACAAAGTCTCGTACTGGAAGATATGTTTCTGTTTCCAGGAGGCTGAAAGTTAAGATCAGCTAGATCCACAAGACTGAGTAACTTATTTGGAGAACTAATTGTATGTTTTTCTTAAATGACAAATAATGAGAGCTCTTTGAGTTTAAAACTATAGTGAGTCTTTGATAAGTAAAATCACACTAACTTTTAAATGTGTGTTAAGCATTGCAGTAAGTAGCTTGTAAGAAAAACAGATCTGTATTTCCCTCAGTGAGACTTCTTGTTTACTAACACTAATGACAAAAAGCAATCTCCACTAAGGTTGGCTGAAGTTCCAATAACTATAATTTTTCATCCTGAAACAGTTAAACGATCAGTAACCCATTTGTTTTCTCTAAAGGGGGAAAAATGTAGTTGTAAGATTAATGCAACATATACATATCCAGTTCTGAATTGATGCCCTTTTTTTCTGAGTTCTCAGGGTAGTCTCATGGGGTTTTACTCTGCACTTCTCTTTCCACCATTTTGTACTCTGCTCAGTCCTTTAGATTCTACCTATCTGGCCTACTGGGTCCTGTGTGATACAAGCTGCTTTGAAATTTGAAAAAGAGAATCCATGATTTTCAATTGTTTCCCAAAGAAAAGCCAAAACATCTGAAAGCATGAAGGCAGCATGGTCTCACCGCCAGTTTGTATTATTTGAAGCCAGATAGATTAGACAAGCTGTTCACATATGACAAATTCAAAGTGTCAGACTTGCTGTTAACGTACAGAATGACGCTACAATGTAGAATACTTGTTGTAGACATGACAGATGCAAAGTATGACAACAAGGTCCATGGCACCTTTCAGAAGCCTTAAGCTGGAAGTGTTACCTCTCTTTTCCCATAAGTCTGTTTTTGTTTAAGAATCATGGGAATAGCGAAAACTGTCCTGAGACATTATGTGCTCAAGAATAAGCTGTCTTGTGGCAGCAAAGTCTTTATTTCATGTCACCTCTTATAATTGTATTGTTGCTACTTGAATTTTATGTAGCATTTATAAGTTCTTTTCATATCACCTTTTTATTTTATGTATTTACTTTTTTTAACAGTACAGGGTGTATAGTTGGGTAATCTGGATTTTAATCTTGTGACAAACATTTCAGCAGATAACAAACCCAGTTTCAAAGGGTGCTTTCCCATCTGTTTCAGTGCCAGAGATCTCAGTTAGACTTTCCATTATTTTTAAACTTTTTTTAAACTTAAAGTTATTTACAACATGTTCTGTGAGTTGTAGATAACAGAATGTTATAAATTATTTTTTAAAAACACACACAAAAAAGATTTCTCCTTCTGATACTTGTCTCATTTCTTGGAAATTTTATTTTCTGTCTAATTTCTATATATAAGCTTGATTTTATTTCCTTTTATCTTCATTCTTCTATGAAGCTTATCTTATCAAGAGTGTTTTTGCTGCTCCTATATATTCACCATGGGAACAATTTAATCACTAAATGGTCTAAGCATATCTAAGCATTATATGACAATGTGCAACATGACTGCATTTTTTTCTCATAACATCATTTAGTTTTAGTTATCACTGTGACCTGTGTGTCAGCATCCAGTTTTTGGGTAATAAGCTTTTATTTGTTCTAAAGGCTACGATGACTCCAGAGACTGTAAGATACTTGAAAGACAAAGTTGTGGTAATGTTGTGTTTGTAAGTTTAGTGTTGTTGAGGTAATATAAAGGTAATATTGAACAAGCAAAATAATGTATTGCGATTATATTACAGGATAAATGGCCACAGCTTGCACTGAATATAGAACATGAATAATTTTGGGATGTGGAAAATGGTATGCCTGTGTTTTGTGTTCAGGACCTGTTTTCACAAGATGAAGCATTTAACATTGTAATTCATCTTCCTGCCAAGACAGGAAAATTATGAATATGAGAGCAAATAAGTATAGATTTTGCCTTGTGAAAATGCTTTCGTGATTTTTATCAAGAAAGAGTGCTAAATGTCTATCTTGTTTGTTTCTCATGTGCAAGTATACAATTTTTTTTGTGTAAAGTTAACAATCTTTTTGGTCTGCTTAGAAAGAAAGTCTCCATAAAGGAGTAGTATTTAGCTGACCCACCTTTAGTAGATGTAGCTGTTCATCTGTTCTCATTGTTTTCTATAACCTGACAAATTCTATTCGCTTCTTTTAAGTTCAAATTAGAGTTTCAAAACAATGAGTCTCAAACGCTGAAATTACAGCTTGTCTCACTGTCTCAGGTTATCATAAATTCTTATAAAATTGCTTTCTCATTTTGAGTTCTTCTATGAAAACACTGTCTTCCCAAACCTTCACTTCTGCTAGAAGTGCAGTATTTCTCAAAATCTAGTAACACAGTCTGATAACTGGCTTGTTTTTCTATAAAATAACTCCAGGCCACTATAGCTAATGCCTGTTCGTGCATGTTGTGTAGGTTCACATTCTGACAAAAAAGAACCACTTTTTTTAATTTCTTCCTTTACAATTATTCCATGTACCCTCACGAAGAGACAAAACGGCTGTTTTAATGTGCTTCAGTCATCCTCTTATGCATGTAGATGTTAAGTTTTATCGGATTCCTTAGTTGGAGCATTCGACACCTTTTCTTCCATATTTCCTTCTAGTCTTCTCAGTTTAACTTCACTTCTGATGTTATGCAATATTTTGACTGAGGAGAACTCTAAGTCAGGGGGCCTACTCTGCTGAATGTTTTGTATAACAGAATGTAAAGTAACAAATATTAAAGAAAAGTATTGGTAAGGAAAGGCATAGAAGCAAAAAAAGAAATACCAATATTTCTCTGTCTGGTTCCATTTGTTCTAAGAGGGAAAACTAGCTGGTCCTAAGGAGAATGTTCTGTGAACTGCAGCACTGCACCCAAACCTCTAAAAGTCTTTAAAGCTTGTCGTTTTGAATTACACAATATGACAGGAGAGTGTGCAAGCAAAATTATGTGTCACTTCATCTAGGCTGCCTTCCTAGGTTAGGTGAATTAAAGTATAGCTATGTTGCACTGCACTGTGTAGTATATCTGTAGTCTACACTAGCCAGATTAAGTATCTTTGTATATCAAATCTATTATATTAATGTGAAATCAAGAACAATAGCAGAAGAATAGAATAGAAATATACATAGAAGAAATTCTGGCTTAACTGAATTAAGTGAGAAATACACACTGAATTCAACTTTCTTGCTGTTTTGATAACAGAAACTGTATTGGAACTCAAACACGGGTCTTCACGTTCTTTATTTTCTATATGTAATATAGAGAAGGGATAATCTAAACATAATATGGCTTTGTTTGAATTTAAATGGTTTAAAATGAAAGCTGAAATAATATTTACCTCTTTCTGTACAGAAGAGAGGTTATATAGACTTTAGTGTATGCAGTTTATATATTCTTATCATAAATATTCTTCATCCCTTTAGATAAATTAGTAATTACATTACTTTTTTTGACAGTATGACTATTCAATAAATATTTATTCCATACTACCTGCATATCTAATTAGAATAAAGGAAGAAAAAAGTATTCAAAGAAAACAAGGAAGAAAATAATGAACATGCACAGATTACCTCTTGATGCAAGGATGCTTTCTGATTGGATAAAATGAAAATTAAATGTAGAAAGCACCAACACAACTAAAGGTCTTATGTTCTTTTACATTTTACATTTTTAAGGTACAAAGAAAGTATAACACTTTCAATTTCAGTATACAAAAATATCGTAAATTATCTTTTAGTTACTTTTTCTTGCCTACATCATATTTTCCTAGATGTCCAGGAAAATTATTTCAAATAAGCCACTCTTTCTATCCACATTCCATAAGAAGAAATGCAGCTTGCGCCAGTGTAACACAACCACAGCCTGACAAACATTCCTGTAGCACAAATTTTAACTCAATTTTTCTATTTCTATTCTATTTATTTCAGATAATTTTACATTTATTTAAAATACAATGTAACTTGCACTTGCAAATGAAAGCCCTTGCCAAGTCCAAACAAAATCACATCTCTCCATCAGAGCTGTTTGCGTTTTGGAATCAGTTCACAGGACTGGGTCCTAAGGATAATAAAATAACAGACAGTCACTAAAAGAAAAGAAAGAAGAGAAATGTTAAGCATTCCTGGAGGTGTATTATGATAATCCATAAAATAATTGTTTGTATAAAGGGCATGCTTTGTTATCATATTATTAAACTAACACACCGTTTATGTGAATATATGTTACTTCATATAATAGGATAAGAAAATTGCAACTGGATAGATAGCCGTGATGAAATGAGTATTGCTTCAGTGGTGCATGTCAACTTATAGAATGCTAATTCCAGCTGAAGTAACATTTTTTGGTTCAATGATTTAGGCTATCAACATCCTGGAAGCCATCTCGATGAGAATGCTTTTGTCCATTCCAGCCTTTAAAATATCATGGATTAACAAAATATTTACATGCATTATAAGTACTGGATATATGAAAACCTGTTGTTTTTTTGTTTTTGGTTTTTTTTTTGTTTGTTTGGTTTTTTTGTATTTTGTTTTCTATATCCTTTATTGCAGAAAAAAAACCAAAACAAACAAACAAAAAAACCCTACCATTTTAATTGTGGAATCTATTTTAAATTATTGAAAGAATTGTAGGAGGTGTAATGCAGACAACCGAGGTTTTCAGGGGTTTTTTTTTTTGTTCGTTTCTGGTGGGTTGTGGTGGGTTTGGGGGATTTGGAGTTGGTTTTCATTTTGGTTTGTTTTTTTGTTTTTCTGGTTTGTGTTTTTTGGGGGGTTTTGGTTTTGTTTTGTTTTTAACATGTATACTAAACTGTTCCTTATTTTGATGTTGTGTTTTACATTTTTGAGGGGACAGAGGTAACTTCTACCCGTCATTTGTAACAACGTTTTGAGGAATATCTACAGAAAGATATGATATTACTTGCAAGATAAGCTGCTTGGACACACAGCAGATTTGATTCAGAAGCCATACACCTGTCCTAGCAGATCTCTTACTCGGGTGTAGTTCTGTTCTGTTTAGACTACATTTCACCTGAACAGAGTGAATCCTCAATAGAGAAGCTAGGATTTCACGCATCTATCTTGCAGATGTGGCACTGATTTTAGCAGTGTTGTTTGTGTAATGGCTTTAAATTAAATATTCAAGCTCCTCATACTTTTAGAGAATTGAGCACCAAAGAAACACCAAAGCAGGGAACAGAGGAGTAATCCATCCTTTCAAAAAGATGGGAGTTCTGATGTCTTTTCCAGGCAATATTTATTGTAATTCAACATGATTCCCCCCTTTCCTCCTCCTCTCCCTCACCCCACCCCACCCCATAAAAGGCATGCAAGCCTATTCAAAATTAATCTAAGTTAATACTGAGGACATGAAATAGGAGGGTTCAAGTTCCTCTGCATAAAACAGAGGGAGGACTTCTGGGGAAACTGGTAAATCTCTGGGCTACTGTTTGAAGTGGTATTGCTACTTCTTACTGTGCTTTGTGTGAGGTCTAATTTTTCTAGGTGTGTTTTGAGAAGACAGGTTTTGTATTAAGACATAGGTTTAATCTGGATGTTCAACAAAGTCAAAGATTCCCACCACCTCCAACTAGAATTGGTGTGTATGGGCAATACCATTGGGTTTTTTTTGCAATGCAAAGCCACCTATTATTTAGCCTCCTTTCACTCCCTGCCCAGCTGTCTGAGTCATAACTTCATTGATCTACATGGCATTGGGCTGTACAAATGCAAAAAAAAAAACCCCAAAAAAACCCCAAACAACTCAACAGGAGCATTCAATAAGATTTAAATTCCTAGCTGTTCCACAAGCCTTAGAAACTTTGATGCTTAAAAAAAAAAAAAAAAAAAAAGTCAGAAGTACCTGTTTGAAGTTCTAGGAAACCTCTGTAAAGTTAGGGACTCTTGGTATAAACAATAAAGAATAATTCTGGTTCCAATTGTAAACACAGACAGGTAAAATGGGGGAGAATTAGGCACCTGGTATTTTTATGTGTGTAAGGTGAAGTTTTCAAAAGCATGTGCAGAAATAAAGATGGCATTATATACCTGTCACAATTTGAAAAATAAAAGTATATTTTTCTGGGATTGCAATTCAGCAGCTCTATGCAACATTACAGTCTAACACAGCTTAACTTTAATACTGATATTTAGGTGAAAGTAGGAGACTAACTGAAATTAGTTTCCAGCTTTAAATGTGTACATAGCTACATTGGTCTTTCTTTGCAAAGTTTCCTAAAAGTTAGGCATTTCACCCAAATCCCTGAAGACTATAACATTTGAATAGTACTTTTTAAAGAAATTAGTTACTGTATATCTCAGTCAATGCCTTTATCAGTGCCTTTTGTTTCTGCATTCTTCACCTACAAAATGAGGAAACTATGTTTGTCATTTCGCAGCAATGTCGTGGAAGTCATTGTGGCATATTTGAAGTCTTTTGGAGGGGTGTGGGTCATATTCAAAGGAATTTTCATATTAATGGAACAAATACACTTTGCTGTGCAAACAGGCTGGGATTTTTTTTTTTTTTTATTTCAGATGGAAATCTCCTCTTAAATTATTCTCACGTGTTTGAAAAGAATAATTAATGATTCAAACAAGAGTGGCATTTACCTTCTTTTTTTTTTTTTTTTTTACACAGTGATTTTTGTGTTTTAAAATACAACCAAGATTAATAAAATGTTGCATGTTTGTTTTTTTCAATAACCAATTCTTTTAGGATGTTATAATTTTCTGTCTTTTTTTTTCCCTTTTCCTTTTCCTTTTCCTGTTCCTGTTCCTGTTCCTTTTCTTCTGTATCCCTACATGCATTATGTTCCTTGAGTATGATCAAAGAAATTGTGGGGGGTACATGGGAAAACAGTACAGCTGATGGAAACTTTAATGTAGGAAGGTAAGAGTCTTTGACTCCTACACATCTTTGTTGTTATAAATTGTCAATCCTTGCAACATGTGCTCAGCTTAATATAAAAGTTGCATGACAATAACAAATTAGAAAATATTCAGCAATGGTTATGCCATTGTATGTCCTGTGTTTTATTAACTGTAACAAGTGTAGGTACACAGAGTTCAGACTAGCATATTTTTGTCATTATTATCTACCTGTGTAACAAAGTTTTAAAATCTTTCTCCAAAATTACTTATTTTATGCAGACATTTTTTGAGCACTGTTATGAAGAGTAATGATTTTCATTCACAGTGATCCCCAAACCTTTTAACAGCTTCTCAGACTAATTCAGTATCTGTAAACATTAACCAGAGCATCAGTGAAACACAAGCACTTCTGAAAAGACATACAGCCACTCACACACCTTTGTTGGGTAGGAACTGAATATGTTAAGTCAGCTGAAATCATGCAATTGTGTCAAAAACAAATTGTGTTTTCTAAAAAGCTGATGCCTTTAGAATGTAATCATCCTCAGAAGTAGCTTATGGTGTTCTTTCTTTTCTGTGTGTGTGTATATGAGTGTGTATCTAAACAGAACATAGTCAGCGTTTTCACTGCTCACCTATGTGGGTCACCATTGAATCATTTCTTTCCCAGACACATTCCTTTTTTTAAGTGCAGAGAGGGCAGCTGCATTTAATATAACCTTCAACAGAACTTCTGTAACTGATTCTAGATGAATGATGCTTTCCTGTTTTGGTATTGTCTTCACATTTAAGAGAGTTTTAAAATAAGATTGCTACAAACCTAAGAGCAAAGTGCCCAGAATCACAGTTTTTAAAACATTAAATAGTGACATTTTAGCATTTCTGTGTGGTTTTTTGGCTATTTCTTTGTGGGTTTGTGGGGTTTTTTTTGGGTTTTTTTGTTTTTTTGTTTTTTTTACAGTACTGGATTCTTAGCAGTTTTAGGGGTATTTCTCCTCTAGTTATGCACTTATGCTGCCGTGTTCATTTTTTATTTTAAATTATACCCACTGTATCCATCAGAGACTGATGTATACATATCTCAGATGAAAACTGCCCCTTGGGATGAGCTTTTAAACCTCTCTTACTATACAAAGGTAATTTGGAAGTCAATGGAACAATTCAACAAATTATTGTTGTTTTGAGGAATGATACATGACTCCAGAACAAAAGTATAAGAAATTATAGAAATTACATCTTTATTAATTAGACCACGTATTTTGCACATATTGATGGCGTACTTGAATCGTGACCACAACCTAAAATTACTTGATTTAAAAATATAGACCTGACAAAGAGCAGATTGGAACAAGAGGCAAAAATATGGAAGATGTGGCATTTATTGACCATAAATCTTTTAATATATTTTATAATAAAAGGAACTGGAAAAAACTAATTGACTAATTTGACCTTGGTATCACAACCTACTATGAGCAATGACAATATTCCACTACAATTTTATCTAGGCTATTTTGCTTCGTAGCATCTGAAATTCTGTTATGAGTGTAAAAAAGACAGAAGTGTTCATCACCGTCAAATCTTGACTGCCACAGTATCAGGGAGTAACCAGTGGCAGGCAATTGAGTAACTTTTTTCCATGCTGAATCACATTTTCTTCATATTTAAGTACTGATGCATAGCGATCAAGTCTCCTTTTTACTTTTTCAGTAAGCTGCAAAAGTTAAATTTTTTTAGACTCTCATTACAAAGCTTATTTTCAAGCTTCTGAATAATTTCTGCACACATGCTTTTGACTTCCTTTAGTATATCAGCATTTTTCTTGAAGTGGACAGTAGAATGGAAGAAAATATTCAAGTAGCAGTTTTATGCGGTCTAGATTGCTTCCACTTTATTCAAATGTCTGGCTTTTTAGGACATATCTAAGGGTCATTGTCAAACCATTTTGCCTTGATTTTTACTAATCTAGGATAACCTGCAAAACCATACATTGCTGTTTTCCAAAAGCATTCTTAAATTATCAGTATCACCTACATTCATTGTTTCAATTCATATAATTTTAGTTGCTTTAGAGCACATTAGAGGACAGTGTTTGTAAACTCTGTAGTAGCTTAGCTGTGAATGTTTAGCAGCTAGTTGCTGTCTACTTTCAGGTAGTTCTTCATGCGCCTACAAGCAGATACATAGGCTAGGATTCATTAAATAGTACTCTAGAGGTTAAAAATGTACTCATGTAAGCTGTCCATTCTGGACTACTTTTCAGAGTCAAGAAGAAAAATTGTTTCTAGAAGGTGCTTCATTTGGCCTATATGTTAAACACCTAAACCAGATGTGAGAAGAATTGCCCTCTGGATGTCCCTGATCCTCTCCAGTGACTACAAAAGGAGACTAGGGTAACTATTTCAGTCATAGACATCTAGTTTTCAGATGGTCGAATAAGGAATTTGAATTTCAACATGAGATCTTGCTCCTGAAGAGTCTGATGTTATAAACTTCACATATTTGGAGCTAGACAAATATTTTAACTGGTTTGTGGGACAAAAGGGCAATTATCTGGGTCTCTTCCTTGCTCTCTACGTTTCACATAAAAATAATTTAGAAGATGCTTTTGGAAACATATATGAATTTCAAATATTGGGGGTTTTTTTGGTTCATAATACCTATGCCTATTGGACCATAACTCACATGATGCTGGTGCAATGTCAGATAGATACTAGCTGACTTGAAAATGACAATATGAACATCAGAAACACCCAATGTAAATGTGCTTGAATTTATGCAAGCACATTCACACATTATTTTAGCTACAGCTGTCATGCACTTACAGCTTCCTATATTAATTAGTCATGTGTATTTTATATCTTTGATGCTTAAATTCTGTCTTCATCATGATAGACCTAGATATTACAGCTGACATTTAAAGCAAACTCTCAGCTCCCTGCTTAGTGCATCTTTATTAACAGAACTGCCTTAAACAGTCTGCTTCTTTTTTACCCAATGCCCAAACACATTCATTTTTTTTTTACCTTCAATAACTTCTTTTGTTTAATAAAACCAAGCAAGTTTCATAATATTTCTTAGAGGTAAATATTTAGATTTTGAGAAATTTTCAACCTGCTCTTTGATCATTTGTTATAAATTATAAATTCACATACATGAGCTATCACTAGAAGTAAAAGCCAAGCAGATGTTGAGTTGAATGACACATCTGTTGGCTTGAGAAGAAATTATATGTGTGCCAAATTGGATTTACCCTTTATTTTTCTCAGGAGACTGAATCTCATAACTGAAGCAGGCACAACATAACAATTAAAATAATTGCTTTTAAGTCATCTGTTCCATTGCAAATACATATTTTAATCATATTATTTTTCATCACTTTAAAAATTGCATTTAAAAAGAAAACTTAGAGATGAACTGTACTTTGAGATACACAACCGAGATTATAAAAATTATCATTGGATGTATTCAATGGCATATTAACAGTCTGTATAGAAACAGAGAATTGGTTCATGTCATCAAGCAAATATATTTTTGTGAGCAATATAGTAATTAAAATCATTACATACCTAAACATTTTACTATTACGAAATAAATGGCTTGATGTATTTCTAAACAGCAAACAGTACTAAACGCATTATAATTTCTAAACAGCAGAGATAAAATTTTACACAGGAAAAGACCAAGCAGGGACAAAATTTCTCACTGGAAAGAACTGAGTAGGCAACATAGAAGAGAAGAACCCCCACACAAATCATAAAAGGCTTTGGTCCTCTTGAGAGACAAGTAAGAAAAATATTTATTCAGATGTATTGAAAAAGATCTTGTTACAGATATGATAATACATTTTAAAAATATAATAATGAAATATCTTACACTTAAATAAAATCACTGAAAGGACATGTACAGAAATTCATAATACAGGAGCAAAGAGACACTGAATTAAATTGAAAAGCAACAAATTTGAAGTCGATGAAAGAGAATACATCTTTTATGCAATACATAATTAAATTATAGTCTTCATTGCCACAAGATATTGCTGAGACAAGAGCTTAACTGCATTGATAAAAGGATTAGACACTTATGTAGGTAATGAAAACTCTCACAGACACATTAGAGAAAAAAAAATGATTTCACACTAATCACTAGCTGGAAGCAAAAAACATTTTCACTGTTCAGGTTATTTCATAATAGTTCATTACTGAGTTTTTTGGTAACTTTTCTCTAATCAGAAACACTCATTCTTCAAAGACAGGTGTGCCCTAATCTGCTCTTTCATTGTCCTTTGCTGGGAGGCTCAAAATGTTGGTGTTAATGGCTTTTTCCTCCTCCTCAGTCTTGGATTTGTTTAGGTTTATTTTTATATATTTTCTTAATGGAGTCTGCTTACACGTTCCTTGGTTCCCCCTTAGGTTTACTGTTCTCTTTGTTATCTTTGTAACTGCTTTTACTGAACAATATAAGGTCACACTCCTTTAGTGATGACTGATGACTACAATTTCTATTTACAGCCTGGAATCTCTGGTATCATTTTACATTTTCATTATTCCATTCCACAATTTATTCTAAAGTCACAGGCAATTCAATTAACCAGACACAGCTGCTCCCTACTGGTTTAACTAAAGTTTAACTTAAACTATTTTAATTAATGATTTCCTGTTACTAGACCATTGTTATGCCAGTTAAACAAACAAACAAACAAACAAACAATCTTAAGTCAAGACAAATCCAGTCAATTCCCAAGACCTTGCACTGTTGAGTCTCTATCTTTCATTGGCAAATGCAAAAATCATGTTCAGTGGGAAACTCAGGCTAGCATCAGGCTTTTAAATATCTCTTCCTCCCATGTAGGGTTATATGAACATTTCTTTTTTGCTTCCTTCTTATTTAAGTGTTCACTAAAGTTAACACTTTAGTGCTGGGGAGCAGCAAGAATTAAATCACAGAATAAATGTAGAAATGGAATAATTTGGTCTGGTAAGGATCTCTGGAGGTCAACAAGTCCAACCCATTGCTGAAAAATTAGGTTGCAAAGGGTTTTGTCCATCTGAACTTTGAAAATTTCTAAGGATGCAGATTTGGAGGTCCTTCTGAGCAGTCTGCTTCTTTACTTAGCTAGCATCTCTGTGAAGATTTTTCTTCCCTATTTGTGTTATGAATTCTTGTTGCTGATGTTTGTATACACTAATTCTTGTATTTTCAATCTGCACTTCAGAAGAAGAGTGCATCTTCTCTGTAATCACCTTTCAGGTCACTGAAGAAAGCCATTATATCCTCCCTCAGCTGTCTTCTTCAACCTGAACCAAACCAACTTCCTTTGCCTTTTCTTATACATCTTTCTTCCATAAAGCTTAGTGGGATACTGAAGGATGAATAGCTAGTT
Organism: Pterocles gutturalis; assembly: GCF_000699245.1. NCBI lineage: Eukaryota > Metazoa > Chordata > Aves > Pterocliformes > Pteroclidae > Pterocles > Pterocles gutturalis. Next base: position 19,406 of record NW_010140766.1, read on the forward strand.
GTTTCAAATGTTTGTGCAACTTGTTTCAAAATGTGACAGTACATTTAACTGGAAAAAAAAATAGTTTTATTTCCTGTTGTATTCAAATAAGACATGAAATTGTCATATTGAACTGTTAAAGAAACTGGCTAAGTACGCACAGCAGAATAATATAGAAATGCTAGGACTAGTTTTACATTTGTTACCTAACTAATTGGACTTCATGATGCTGATGTTAGACGGAATCCGTTACCTGGCCTACACCTCTTAAAGCTACCTCTGAATTCTTTATCCTATGCTTAAACTTGCAGTATAATTGTAGCTTAAGTGATATTTTGGAAGTATTCTAGCCAGCATTATACATCAGTTGACCATAAAATTTCATGTCATCCATTCTGTTGAGAACCATGAGGTGAATTTTGCAAGGACTAGAACACAGAGCTCTACAACTGAAGAAATAATGCAACCTCCTTCTAATACTATAGCTGCTCAGAATCCAGCAAAAGTAGAACAAGCAGATCAAAGGAAATATAAAAGACCAGAGTTGCAAACACCATCAGGCCTTGAGTCTTTTAAGAAAAGATTTTGAAAATGACCTTGTTTCATTATCAGAGACTAAATTTTACATCCAGTGAATAACATCAATCTCGGATTTAAAACCAACTAAAGTAAATTAGTTGAATCATAGAATCATTAAGGTTGGAAAAGACCTCAACGATCATCAAGTCCAACCGTCAGCCCACACAACCTAACTCACTAAACCACATCCCTAAGC
>NW_010140767.1:0-45776 GCF_000699245.1 Pterocles gutturalis
ACTGTGTTCAGATGTTGGGCCCCCAACATTAGAAGGATGCGGGCCTGTTGGAAGGGAGTCCAGAGGAGGGCCAACAAGATGGTCAGAGGGCTGGAGCACCTCCCCTATGAGGACAGGCTGAGAGAGTTGGGGTTGTTCAGCCTGGAGAAGAGAAGGTTCCAAGGAGACCTTATAAGCAGCCTTCCAGTACCTGAAAGGGGGCCTAAAGGAGGGATGGGGAGGGATTCTTCATCAGGGAGTGTAGTGATAGGATGAAGGGTAATGGTTTTAAGCTGACAGAGAGTAGATTTAGGTTCTAGATTAGGAAGACATTTTTTCCTATGAGGGTGGTGAGACACTGGAACAGGTTGCCCAGAGAAGCTGTGGGTGCCCCATCCCTGGAGGTGTTCAAGGCCAGGCTGGATGAGGCTTTGAGCAACCTGGTCTAGTGGAGGGTGTCCCTGCCCATGGCAGGGGGGTTGGAACTGAATGATCTTTAAGGTCCTTTCCAACCCAAACCGTTCTATGATTCTATGATTATCTGTTGCTCCAACCTGGTCTCATTGGATAGGGTAAATATACCCAGTATCTTTAAGGAGATGTCACTTTCATATCACTAAAGAATATCTTTAATTATTACAGTATCATTGACATATTTACAAAAATACTGGTACCTGGGGGCAATAGTCTGGATGAGATATAACAGTTTTATATGTCAAACGTACAGGAGTGACAGCAACCTTTCCACATAAGAAAACACACAAACTTAGTTGGAAGATAGTCACAGTAGAATGAACAGAAGCAGAGGACAATAACACTTTACTACATATAGCTGCTCAAAAACTAGGGGTTTGTATATACAGAAGCAAATTGATTAACATAAGGATACTGTATATTCACTTTTACGTGCACGCCATATTGTATATGTACTCATTTGGACAGGTCATACATCATATGGATCGCAGTCACTAACAGTATAAGGTTATGCTATTGGTTGTGCTTGATGGTTATACATTTATGAATACTTATAACATGCAAGCACATCTCTTGTTAATTAAATGATGCTAAGTGGTGGATTTAAAGAGCTATTATTATTCTGTAAATATCATTGTAGCACAATTGTGAAACACAACAAGCAGTGAAATACACTGAGTAGCTGAAGCAGAGAAAAAGGAGTTAGGTTAAAATCAAAATGGTGCCTGTTAAAGAGCTGCAGTTGCCAGGCTACTGACACTGCTGTTTTGTGTGTGTGGTATGACACAATGCTCAGTCTTTTCTCCTGCATCCTTTAGTAACTGCATTATTCTATGAACATCAAGGTTTAGTTCCTTCATCTGTCAAGTGATTTCATTCTACAACCAGAGCAAGATTTTGCATTTTTGGGAGCAGCAAGGTATTGGAATGAACATGGAAATTCTTAAGTGATTTACAGAAAATGATACCTGTGCTAAGGTAGGGATTATTAGGCATTTGTCTTTAAGTTATTGATATATAACCATGTCTATGTATCTAGTCCATTCAGTTGTTTTTTTAAAATAATATTAACTCTATAGTGTACAGAATTTCAGTTTAATGGGGTTTTTTGCTACATTTAGCAACAAGGAAGGACTTAGAGTGTTGGTGCTCATTCCAATTGAAAAGAAAGGGTTTTTTTTGTCCTCCCTCTTCATCTCCTTGGAAACTGTGGGCATCCTTTGATAGCTTTCCCAGTGTGGTATACATTTTTTACAAGCACAGTTTTTTTTCAGGGTGTACTTGTCCAATGTAAGTACTTGTACATCCCTTATTTTGAAATGAAAGTATGAAAAATCTCCATTGTGTAAAAATGCAACATGTGTTACAAATATATATATATTTATGCAGTTATACTGCATTTCTAGTTTTCTGACATTTATGCAGGCTGTTCAGGTGAATGCTGCTTTCTCTCCATCATACTATTAAGTAGGTTCAACAGAAATTTATAACATCTGAAAAGATCTGCAGGAAACAGCTTTAATCCATGACACTCTGCTAGAGAATAACAGTCACTATGCCACACAATTATAATTTCTTCTAGATATGATTGTACTGAACTTCAAAGCCAATGCTTCTTCTTAATTACAATATTTTTTGTAAACCAGTACATAACTCTTTAAAAGGAGCAAGATATTAACAAGTTTAAAAGAGCAAATACTAGTAAATAACGTGCAAGATCCTTTCCATAATACAGCTCAAAGTATTTTACATATATTTTTACATGTACTTAAGTAGCAAAAATCTATATGAAGAATTGAAGTTTAATAATGCTTCTTAAGCATGAATTATTAACTCAGTGAAATAATGACGTATCACAAAGCAGCATTTTTTTGTCTAAATGTTGATCTTATTTAGGAGGCATTTTCATGTGAATATCAGATGTGAAGAAAAATAGTACATTATAAAAAATGGTTGTTTTAAATTAAGCTTGCGAATGAGGTTTCCATTGGTGAATTTCTTCAAAAAGCTTATTAAAGTTACCTTTTGTCTTTAATGTAAACATAGAACAAGGGGAAGACAAATGTGTTCTTCTGTTTCAAATACAGTGCTTACAGTAATGTTTACAGACATACATTTAGAACAAGGGTGAAATTATTTTATAGCCATTTGATGACAATAATTTTTGGTTATGATTAATCTAGACTGAATTCTAATGAGCGGCATATGCATTTGGAAACCATTAAAATATCCTAAACTATGCAGGTATCCTGATGACATGAAAAAATGTATAAAAACCTTTGCATTGTTAATCAGCTGCATGGAAAACATGGAAATAGTAGAGCTAGTAGTAGAACCATCTCCAAACTCAAAGCACTAGTGTGATCATGGTAATTGTAAAAGGAGTGTAGAGGACCTTTTTCTTTTTGTTCTAGATTTCAACAGTTAGGCTTGGAATCCTCCTTATTCTCAACTGTTTAGAATAGTATTTTCCTACAGACTAGATTTCATGTAATCAGAAATAACTCCTCTCATATCAAGGCTAAAAAGGAATATCTACTGAACATATTAACAGAATTTTTTTATTATACGGATTACTGCAGAATCCTACAAGACAAATCTCTTGTTACTCTGAATAAAACATTTGTGGAGTTCTGTTTTAGCACCTCTAAGAGATCTTAACTTTACAATCAATTCTACCTGTAATCAAATCAAAACTGAACAAGATTTAAGATAATGTTTTCTTACAGGTTAAACTTAATCAAATCAGGAACCTCTTAGCTCCCATATGAGAAGGTAAAAGAGAGGAGCTGTACAAAATGAGACAAACTTTTTATTACTATTAAATAAATATTTGTGCATGATGTTAACTTCTAATCAATCTTACATGTGGTAAACCTACAAACTAAACTTATGGTAATCCAGTATAGTACATCTAATTCTCCTCTACTTCACCATGACTTTTTTCATGTTCCTTATCTGTTTGCTAACATACATAGTGTTTTAGCCATCATTTTCCCTGGAATCAAGAGCAGAAACCAAGAGTTCTGGTTACACACGTATTGTTCTGCATTTTAGTAAATTGCCATGTAATCAACTGGATGACTTTAATTTCAGAAAAAGTGGTTGTCAATGGTGACAATTATTTTTTCCTTGTGACAGAAAAAAGTCTGTGTTGCAGTTCTGAATGCCTCAAATCCAAACATTTCTGAATATATGTGATTGATACTTTAGTTTCACAGAAGGGACCTCTGGAATTTATAATTTTACTAAATAGTGAAAGAACACTAGGTGGCAAAATCAGAAATTTGAACTCTATTTTTCATCATTGTGATGATGATGATAATGATGATTCTTTAAATAATAAGATAAATTTCTTTCTGTGGGACTCATGTCATTTATAACGAGATAGATTTCAAATGAACTGCAAGGTGATGCAATATATAAACCTGTTCTCTTGAGAATCTCTAATTTATTTACTGCACAAGTCAGAAGAATTAATATTGTTGGCAGAGACAGCAAGGAAGTCTAATAGCCAAAGCACTAGTCTGCAGCAGAGCTGAGTCTTGTAACATGTTTTGCATATGTTTCTGTTCTGTTATTGTACAGACTCCTTTACCAAAATTTTCAGAGGTTAAACATGGGTATTTCATTTTCTTTAGGCATTTAGAACTCAGTCAGAACCTTTAAGCGCTGTAACTACTGTTGGTGATATCTTTGAGATGATCAGTCCCAAATGTTCAATCTGATCCTGATCTTCTGCTAAAGCACCCAAAATAAGTCTCCCTTAATTTTTTTTCTTTCACACTTTCCAAAGTGAGAGATTCATAATCTCATGGAGGTTACTTCTTATATTTATTCATTGCTGTTTATCTGCCAAGTAGACCCCAAGCAAATAAGAAAAATGGAATAAAAGATTGATCATTCAACTTGATTTTCATCTCTTGTATTGTATGCCTTGAAATGAAATTTTGTTAATATTTATTATAATAAGCTTTTTTGCCATTATTGACTGATGGATCGATCCCCTCAGGCACTATAGGTCACTATTACCATAGTTGTACTAAGTTTTTTTCTAAATGTGCCTTAATCCTAATGTCATTCAGAAAAAATATTTCCTTCTCCCTACAGCTGATATCAAGTAGGTAGAAAACATCTCTCTCCTAAAGTTGTTACACAGCAATGCATTGCATAACCAGGCCTCGCACTTAGTCAACAGTTGTTCCCTCAAAATACTTGATTGCTTTTGAAGTCTCCTTTTTTCTTTTTAATTCACTTTCCTTTGTGGGCCTTGAAAATGTACCTAACACTTGGTAAATTTAGTATAACTCTCCTTGTGTTTTAAAGATTATAGTCTCAGCTCTTTGACCTAAAGATCCCATCCTCCATACTTCGTGTAATATTTTTCCACATAATGTCCCTCAGTCCATTAGTCTATCTCCATTATAAATATGTCCTTAAATGAGACATTCTATAACATAGTTGGAGGAGTAAATTTTTATGTCTGGACCTTACCTGAACCCATGCTGAAGCACTCAGTGGTTTGGTGAAATTCAGCAGACTTGTCCTTCACCAGTCTGCACAAGAACATGATTTTCTGCAGGAGCTCAGACCAACACAAGTACAACTGTTTTCCTGTATTCTGCTGCTAGCCCAGCTGAGGTCGTACATTTGAAGAGGTTTCAGCTATGGGTTATCTAAATATCCTTTGTATGGGTACTACTTTCAGTCATGCTCTCAGAGCCTTGGATTGATGTCTGGATTGATTTAACTTCTATGCAGAAGTGGTGAATCCTTTCTGCAGCTCTTTGGACATTGTTCTGACATTTGGATCACTACCCTGTTGAAGGCTGTGAGCCACCTAGTCATCACTGTGAACCTCAGTTGCAGTTGTTTGGCCACTGAAGCCCTCTATAGTGGTAGTAAAGCTACAGTAGTTTCTGCAGGTTGGTTGAGCAGGCACTGCATCAGTTGACAAATGGCTTGAACCTGGGATGTTAGTATCACATGAAGACTGGTTTCTATGTGAATTCAGAGATTCTGTAAAACCTGATGGCCTTCCCTACTTGTCTGCTGTAAATAAACACGACGATGCTAATTTTGAACGTTTTCTTAAAGCACAGAATCACAGAATGTTTGAAATTGGAAGGGACCTCAACTTAAGTTTTAATGGTACCTTTGCAAATTCCTGCCTTCTTGGTCGTAGTACAGCATGTAAATGGATCATAGAAAAATGGCCAGGCTCGTGTGCTCTAAGTAACGTTTTGACATTATCATGAATCAAATATGGGCTAGGTGAATAATTGGTCTGGCCCAGTAAAACATTTTTTGTGTTTCTATGTTAAAGTCAGTTGTTGCCTCATTCTGAGCAGAGCTGTCAGTCTGAGACTTGTTTTGGATAGTGAAGGCATAGTTTGCTGTACTGTAATATAGTAATGTTACACTAAGCTTTGCTTTTTATTTTCTACTTTCCTTCAACTTTTTTGTTAACAGTAATTATTAAGAAAATGTAGAAAGCAGGTTTATGATAATAAGTAATGCATAGTTGTTCTATGCAAGTGGTTTCAAGATCTTCTTAGACACATTGCTTAACTTACTTAAAATTATTAGTATATGGTCTATTTAGTTCAGCTGTCTTTGTGGGGGGTGAAGAAAAGAAGAGAGCAGAAGGGGCATTACGCTGTAATATAGGAAGTGTTGAACCTGTCTATGGAAGAAAATTAAAGTGATGAAGAACAGCTTCAGCTAGTACAAATCAAGAACTATTCAATTTTTCGTGTGCTGTCCCCCTTTTTTTCTCCCAAATGGATTTCTGTGAATGGTATTAAAATCCCTTTCTTGTGTAGCACTGAAGCCTGTGAACAGCTGCTTGGCTTTATTTCCGCTACATTCATTTGTACCATATGAACACAAGATGTTGCTGTTAAAACATAAAGAGTAGCTATATTTTTGAGGCACATCTGTTTATGTTATTTATGGGAACAAAAATGTATTATTCTGTTCTTTAACATTCTGTCATCTTGTTGTTGTCTAATGAATTTCTCTTTTAAAGGCAAAAATGTCACAGGTGAAACAAGTGGGACTTTTAGCTGCTGGGTGTCAGCCATGGAACAAGGATGTGTGTGCTGCTAGTGGGGACAGATTTGCCTACTGTGCTACCCTTGCTATTTATATTTATCAGGTAGGATTATTTTTCTTTAACAGACTACTTACATTTTTATATTGTTGTTTATCTCACTTTGAACCCTTTCAGTAAATGTTTCTGCAATATTTTAGTAGATGATTGTTGAAGTATGATTGCTGCTGAGAAGATGTCTATGTAAAGCTCAATCTTCCATTCAAGATACCCCTTCCAAATTATTTTTTCTCCTTGTTACAACTAGTGCAAAAGATTGATGTAAACTTTATATTTGAAGTTGTATGTGTAAAGAACTAGTCTTAAGAGACAGACACTCAGTCCAGCAAACACTTGAGTTGAAAGAAGTGCAGTGATAGAAGAGCGGGTTCTGAGAAAGAAATTAAGCAGCTCCATGGTTTCATTTGAAGCTGTAGTGTAACAGCAATCTTTTGAAGCAGTTTCAGCCACTGTGCAGAGTTGTAGATTCAGTTGCCAACCTTTCTTTCATTTGGAACAAGTTATCACTTTCTTCATTGCTGAACTGCACATTGCCATGATCTTCTGGGGTTTGCAGTTACTGTGCATCAACGCATAACAAAAAAATAGAAATGCTGTGACATGAAATTCGCAACTGAGAAATATGTCAGGAAATAAAGGATATGCTTAGTTTAACTTCATGAGTTATACCTCTAGTAGGATTAAAATAAACAAAATCTACTGTGTCAGGTTTGGGCATTTTATTTTTTTTATTTGTACTAAGTGATTTAAGAAATGAGAAGGATTGCAAACTCATTTTCATATCCTATCCTGTTTCACCCCTTGCAGATTACTAAATGATTGTTACTATGCCTATAAATAAAGCATTTTAGAATTGGGTTTGAGTGAAGTTATTAATGGAATATAATAGTTTATAAGTGAAAGGAGGATAGGCTATGTTAATACTGGTTGGGCTAATTGAATATATAACAACTTTTCTGTCCAGGTCAAATGTATGAGAACTTATTGAGATGTCAGGTACTGACAATTGTTAAATCCACTATAAATTCATCTGTAAATCTAATACTGTTACATGAACTATTTCCAACCCAACAGTACTTAAAGTGAGTTTATGAAAGATGCATTTCTAAAATGAATTTTATTTTTGTTTAGCTGGATCACCAATACAACGAATTCAAGCTCCGGGCAATTATGTCTGAGCATAAGAAGACAATCACAGCCATATCTTGGTGTCCCCACAATTCTGACATGTTTGCAAGTGCCAGTGCAGATAGTTTAGTGATTATTTGGAATGTGACTGAACAGAAGGTTGTGGCCAAGCTGGATAATACAAAAGGTATTTCACACATGGAGATCTATTTGATCCATACAGCTTTTCCATCCACTGGCATCAGAAATATTTGATATAGAGTAAATTCTAAGCAGTTGGTAGAGGTTTAACAATTAATGCTGCTTTTACACTCTTTGACACTGTCATATTAAAGTGTCTAATAACAGGTTTGAATTTTCAGCTTGAGGAATTTGTCTTACTGTCATTTATTCCTTCAGAAGCACACTATTAAATTACAAGGATAGTGAGGATTGGAGATGTTAAGGTCAAAATCTTTAAACTGGAATGCCTACAGTTAGGTGTTAGGCACCTGAATAAAAATTGTCATATATCCAGAAGGAAGCTATTAAGAGTTCCCTTTGATTACAGAGATAGCTTTCCAATTTTGTCACAGATATATTTATGTCTAAATTAAATTTAATTGTGTTTTGCAAAAATAAACATCTTAAAGTTTTCAATATTTTACCAGCTTAGTAGCAAATAATTCACAGTAAAACATAATGGTGAATGGAATTGTGAATGAATGAGAGTAACATTTACAGGATCAGGCTTCTCCTCTTTCACATGTGTGATTGTCTTTGGCACTAATGAAATCAAGTATAGATATCATAAAATACAGCCCATCAAAGTAGTATTAAAATAATTTGGGAACTAATTCTATTTCCTGCCTATGGATATGTTTAGTTTACTTTTACACCATAAGATGTTCACACAGTTGTCTAAATTTCAGTCTAATTATTTTTATGTAAAAGAATATTTATTTTTACAGCTTTTCAAGACCATTGCTCATACTGAGTCAAGTAGTGATACACTTAATTTTATATCCTGGTTCTTATAAGGTTTACCTGTATGTTTCAGGAATTCCTGCTTCACTTAGCTGGTGCTGGAATGCAGTTGATGCAGTTGCATTTGTGTCCCACAGAGGTCCTTTGTACATTTGGACTATCTCAGGACCTGACAGAGGGGTAACTGTACACAGAGAAGCACACAGTTTCTTGTCAGATATCAGTCTGTTTAGATGGCATCCAAAGAAAAAAGGAAAAGTGGTATTTGGACATACTGATGGAAGCCTATCTATTTTTCAGCCAGGTAAAAACTGATAGACTAAAATATTTATTTTTATCTCTCTATCTCTTATTTTTGTCTCTGTATATGTCTGTAATTCTGCACTTTTTAGGCTTTATAATGTATACACATATATAAAACTTGTTCTCATAGTGTTCCTAATCCTTACATATCACAAAAATATGTTTTCTTAGATTAAAAGCACAGAGCATTTTCTTTATATCTTCTCCCTTTTGTGACCAAGATAACACTGGAATTTTCTACAAGTACAATAAACTGGTTTTTTTAGGGAATGATAACAGCCATGATCTGCTGAACAGTATTTCCCAGCAAGTTTGTTCTTCTGAATGGACTTGAATCTTTCTCTTAGTCTCTTTGCTTGCATTTGTTCTAGATTCCTCTGCTTCATATTCTAGACTCCTCTGCATTTTTACAGGTAGAATTTCATGTCATGCTTCATATTATCATCATGATCTGCTTCTATCAAAGACTACATGGGAAAATATTTATCTCCTTATGTCTGAAATCCACCAAGCACATTTGTGCATGCTTCATAAATAGTCCAGTGCTCTGCTAATCAAGGTGTCTTGTTGATAAGCTTTAGTTGAAGCTAAAATTTAACTCTCTCTCATAAATAGTTTTCTACAAAGACAGATATCTTTATTAAGTGGAATATTTCTCTTTTTTTCTAGCTACTTCTTTTTCCGCCAGTAAAAAACTGGTTTTCAACTTTGAGAGAAAAATTGTTCTTTAAGTAATGTGTTAATTTTACATAGTATTATGCAAAATTTATTTTCCTTCAGTTCACGCTACTAAGTTGTCACTCAAGATGTCACAGAGAATAGATTCCCTTGCTTCAGTAGTGCTGACTCAATTAGCATTGGCATTGGGAAAAGAAAATCTGTTTTAATATACCAAAACTGAGTCTTTTCATAAAGTTTGTCTGGAATGATTTGAATATGAAAATAGAAATAATAGGAAAAGGATTTAAAGTGTCAGAATTATGTTCTGCAAATGCAAATACAATATTGGCTAAAAAAGATAGCAGCAGTGGCAGTTTTGTATTTACCACTGGGGAAAAAACTGCTTGCATCGGTTTCAAATTGTGTTTAGATTGTCACAGAAAATTTACCTGTCTCTGTGTTTAGGATAGTTTTTATTATTATTGGAATAGACATATTCATTAAGATAATTTTAAAATAAAAATAAAATAACCATAAAATTTATTTCCTGTTCATAACTTATAGAAGATTCTTGGTTTCCAACAGAGAAATAACAAGTTGAAAGTTTATACACGGCTGGATGAGAATTTTTGTCACAACTCTTTCACTGAAAATCCTGGATTTATGTAGAACAGTTTACTTCTGCTTAATAAATTATTTAGAATTGAAAAGGAAATGTTGCACTTTGGCTTTTAAAAATGAACTTTTCAGGTTTTTGTTTTTAAACTGGTCAGAATTTGACTTTCTCAAAATTATTCAAGTAGTACACTTTCTGTTGGATCATATTAAGTGTTTTTTAAACATGAACACACTTCTTTTAATGAAATGGATGTAAAAAACTTTCTAGTCAAATAGGATTTTTATTTGATTTTATATAACAAAAAAAATCACTGATCTGCAGAGGTCTATTTAAAAATTAATTGTCAGAACTGAGTATCAAATTCTACTATATGGGATAAATTAGTACAACAAATTCAGATGCCTTCAAGAAGAACAACTGTAGAGCTGTCATTCAAAGCCCAGAATTCCATGCCATAAGAAATCTGAATTGAAATTCAAATAATTCAAAGGAATGTATTCTTGTAATTAAGACGATGGCATTGGAGTAATCATAATGACTTTGAAAGAACAGAGACCAGTATTAGTTTTCTTTTAACTTAGTTTCTTTACTGTATTAGAAAAAGCCAATTTGTTTAGATAAAAGCATAGATGTGTTTAAGAATAGGTCACAAAAACTTTGGTGAACAGATAAATTAATTAAAATATGTTTCAAAATTAGGTAATATTGAAAATTAGATTATATTACTATAATAAAATGTAAGTACCGTTACTGTAGTTACACTTTCATAATTGACTTTAATATGTGTCTTAACATTCAGATATAGTTGAAAATGTAGGCTTATCCAAGTTATATATTTTATCAACTGCAGGTTTCTAGTTTGCAATATATAGTCAGAATTCGTATGACTTTTGTAATTGGTAGCTTTATGAATGCTTCATAATTGCACACATAGTTTTTAGGAAGAGAAAAATCTGAAAGCAGTTGTTCATAAAGACTTTTTTGACTGCTACTTTTTTTTTTTTTCCTAGTTCATACTGCTTTTATTTTGCCTGTATTTGCTGTGGTATGCAGATTCACTTAGGCTGCGCTGCAGACCTTTACTCATGGAAACTGTTAGGACAGTCTATATGATTTAACATACTTTTCTTTAGCATAAAATCATGTTAATAAACCTGTCAGTTGTTTCTATTTTCTGCTGTATTAAAAAGAAAGTTGGATCGGATGGAGCCAGAACTACTTTAAGTCAAATATTGTAAAGCCAGCTTCATTAGTTTCACTGGTGCAGACAGTAGAGCAGGCTACTAAAAATTTCAGGGAGAGACAAAAATGATGTTTGCAAACCTTGTAACTATTGGAAGGATATACTTGATTTCATTTTGAAATAATCTGTTTTCTTGGGCTCTTAAAGGTTCTAAAAATCAGAAACATGTCTTAAGACCAGAGCCTCTTGAAGGAACAGATGAAGAGGATCCAGTTACAGCGCTGGAATGGGACCCTTTGTCAACTGACTACCTTCTTGTGGCTAATTTACATAATGGTATTCGACTAGTTGATTCTGAATCTCTGTCCTGTATCACAACTTTTAGTTTTCCCAGTGCAGCAGCATCTGTTCAGTGTTTAGCCTGGGTTTCTAGCGCACCTGGGATGTTTGTAACTGGAGGTAAGCCTTTTATTTCCTGATTTATACAAAGGTAATAAATATAGGACTGAGTCTTCAAAACTGATACTTCAAGTTTGATCCTTCTGTTTTGTAACATTTCTACAAATAGAAGCATACATGCGTTGTACAAAATAAAAATACATAAAACTGTAGAAAAGAACAGAAAACTACATTGAGTAGTTTTTACTTATTTTTTACTTATTGGGTACGTAAACAAGTGACTTTAAAATATTTTTATACTAAATAATATTTTCTTCAACATATCCCCAGCTTTTCTTTCACTATTTTTAGAAGGATTAAAAAAAATAATAATAATCTTATTTTCTGCCTGTTTCCTACACCATAGATGTTAGTGCTTAAGTTGAGGAACTAATGAATAAGCAAAGTGAGACTGTGAGAATGTTTTATAATGAGAGAGGTTCCACAGAGTTTATCTACTGAAGTTTAAATAACTAATGCTAATAATTATTGTTGTTAATAGCGATACTAGCATGGAGATGACAGTGCCTGCTTATAAAATTCTACTTAGAATTCTAAGTTTAATTCATTGTTGTATCTTTGCTTAAATCAGTCCTTAAAATGCATACCTCTGTATACAGTAAGAAGAGAAAATAAATTTTTCAAAAAATGCTTTGTATTTTTTTTAAACTTCAGATTCTCAGGTTGGTGTGTTACGTATTTGGAATGTTTCTCGTACAACACCTATAGATAATTTTAAACTGAAGAAAACTGGTTTCCATTGTTTGCATGTGCTAAGTTCTCCTCCAAAGAAAAAGTGTAAGTTAATTTTTACTGTTATTCATTGCAAGTTAAGAAAATCTTCTTTGTGAATTTTGTTATATCTGGGTCAATCTCTGTAAGTTTCTGTTGGCTCTGTAGTTCTTAATTAAACAAAGTACCCTCTGGTGCCAGTGGACTAGACAAAAGTGTAAAGGATCAAGCAATTTATAAGGTCCTTCTTTAGTAGACCAGGCTTCATACAGGAATTCTCCATTTCTTTTGGTTTTAATCTCATTGGAATACAAATAATTGTTAAAAATAATCTTACCTGTTTATATCTTTTGCTTTATTTTGTTAAGCATGTGCATCACAGTATCCTACTAAAAATCGCCATACATCCTCAACAAGTGAGGCTGTTCCTCCTCCAACTTTAACCCAAAACCAGGCATTTTCTCTTCCTCCTGGTCATGCTGTGTGTTGCTTCATGGATGGTGGAGTGGGGCTTTATGACATAGGAGCCAAAAAGTGGGATTTCCTTAGAGATTTGGTACGTTTCATCTCTGTCTTTGGAATGAGAGTTTATTTGGCTTACACACTTTATTCTAACAGCAAAAAATGGAGAATTAAGTCTTTGCAGCACTATAATATCTTCTTTGAAGCAAAAATTCAAAAATGGGTTTATCACATATTAGGTGAGCCTCTTCTTCACTGGGTTTTGGTTATTCTTGAGCATTTTTCTCTTTTCCTCTTTCCATCCCTGTTCCCTTTTCATTGGAAAAACTTGAATAATTTTCAGCTGTGCTGCCACACGTGTTTGAATAGAGGCTGCTGGTTGGTGTTCTTTTGCCATTTTTTGGTCCTGTAATGCAACTGAGGCTTAAAAAAATTATTACATATTATCTGTTTCTCGTGTACGTGTCAAGTTAAATTCTACAAATGCATGTCTTAGAAAACAAGTAATTGACATGTGAAATTTATAGTAGATTAAAGTTTAAACAGCATTAGAGCATAGACTGTATTGAGAACACAGAAAACTCAATGGAATACTAGAAAACTTGTAGAACATGATCGACGTACAGAGTTTTATTTTTTCAGTCAGATACTTTATACCTAATGGGCAAAATTATTCTGTTTTAGAAAATTAGTTTTTCTTGGTTAACTTTTTTAATTCTGGTTTTTAGCAAATCAGTTCCAATGGAAAATGGTAACAAGTCCCTGGCATTGCATCACCTTGTTTCAGGGCAGAATTTTTCCGTCTTTAATAATGATCTATGAATGGGACGAGGATTATAGTCCAAGCTGGTATATGCCTTTTAATTTTGACTGTTGAGCTGGATTTTTTGGAACTGATACTTGATCTGACAGGTTATAATATGGAGTATTTTAGAGTTTGATCTAGATTTGGAATTCTGAAAAAAATCAAATGTAATAAAAATGGATTAAATATTTGTTTCATTTAAGGGACATGTTGAGACCATCTTTGATTGCAAATTCAAACCTGATAACCCTGATCTTCTTGCTACAGCTTCATTTGATGGCACAATAAAAGTTTGGGACATAAATACTTTAACAGCAGTTTACACATCTCCTGGTAATGAGGGGGTTATTTATTCCCTTTCTTGGGCTCCAGGTAAGAATGTTTTGGTTTAGGTCTAAATGTTCTTTGAAGTAGCATTGACTAGCAGCAATTTGTGTTCTAAAAGTATTGGTTTTAGATAGAAGGGTTTGAACATAACTGAGCAGTTATCTGTGAAACTTGTGGAATTCAATGCTTCAGGCCTTGTTGAGGCTTACCCTTATGAGGGATGATCTCAGTACTTCATACTGAGTCAAAATGAAGGGATGAAAATTTCCAGAGCCTTTCTAGCATTACATTATGCAGACAATGGAAAGGCTTTCTTTGCATGGGAAGCAGCTGGTTAAAGGAATACAGAGTCCATTTTGTGCTGAAAAAGTGGAACATATGAGTTTTGTTCTTTCTCTTTCTCCTTTGTGTAGGTTTTTAATCACTGAAGAGCTCTGTTTTTTACTGTATTAGAATGAGTACCTTTTCTGCAAAGTGTCTACTTTTTTATTAGAGAAGTAACTGAAGTCAGTGGGAAATTTTCTCCTTAAAACTGTTCTGCAACCCACTTAAGTGAACCTGGGTGTATATTTCTGATAGTTACTAATGTCAGTAGTTGATGACAGGTGGGCTTTCTTGTGTTTTAATTCTTTGGACAGCAGATGCAATTTAAAACATTCTAAATTCATCTCACTGACTTGCTCTCCTATGCTTTTAAACTCTAAGAAATAATAGCTGACAGGAAAAAATATTGTGATGGGAAGCTTAATGTAGTTTGCATATGTGAAATGAATTTGCACTTTTTAAATTTCAAGAATCTCTTGCACCTTGTTCCTCTTTATGGATAATTTGTCTTGCTCTATGGAAATTATGGCAATATGAAATATGGTATTTTCTTTTATGTTGTTTTGTTTTGAAATTTAAATTCAGTTTGTGGTGGTATCTCACATTGAAAGAGCAGTTTGTTCACTGGGAGGGGGGACGCCTTTTAAGTCTTGTATTCTAATTTTTTTTTAAGTAAATTTAAGCTACTTAGAAGCATGTGCTTCAAATTCTGTTCTTTGCCATCCTGTCCAAAAATTGCAGTCCATCCCAGACCGAACTTTTCTTGCTTCTTTCACATCCATTGCTCCTAGATAGTTCCTCTCCACCTTCTACTATCATTTATCTTAATTCCTAATATATAGTCTGATGCATGCCACCAATTGTATTTTGTCTCAAAATACCTTTGAACATAATGATTACTCTTTTTTTTTCCTTTTTCCCCCCTATCATTCTCCTACCTGAATCTCTTTCCATCTTATATATGTACCTTTCTAAACTTCTCCTGCACAGATTGTCTTTTCTGCTTCTGAAGTGAGGTATAAAATAACAGTCAAAACTGATATATAAATGTGCCATATAGCTATTTAGGAAAAGCATAGCTATATTGGGATAGAGGGTCACTGTGGTGAGGAGAATTTGGTGGCTTTTGGATTAAGCCTGAATTCAGTTTTCAGGTTCTAACTATGGAGTCACGTATTCAGATTTTTCACCCTGTAGAGCATGTTTACAGATTCAAGTACATTCTTGATGGCTTTAGGTGCTGCAGTGTTGCAAGATTAAGAAAACAGTGAACTGTTATATGTTCTGTCACATTCTCCCTGATTTGTCTTAGTACTTAGGGAACTTTAAAAGAAAATGCTCCAGTTACTACAACTTTAATCTTGAAACATGGATATTGTATCTGTTTTTCAGTTTGAGTCATATGCATCATGGACATTATTTTCTTGTCACCCTAACTGCAAGACTTTCAGCAGGCGTTGAGAATACTTTTTGCAACAACACAACTTTTATTTTGCCCTTTCCTCAAATAGGAATGTAGAAAAGCAGGTCAGGTTTTTGTTGAAATTGATGTGACTTAGTATCAAATGCTGGCCTTAAACTATGAAAAGCTCTTGATTTTGTGCCATTGATGTCTTCTGTTTATGTTACACTTCTTGAATATAAAGTAGAAACATATTAGTCAAACAATAATTTGATCTTATATTTATTATGATATCTTACAAATATCTTTCTCTAAAGGAGATCTGAACTGCATAGCAGGTGCAACATCCAGAAATGGTGGCTTCATCTGGGATGTCCCAAAAGGCAAAATGATAACCAGATTCAGTGAGGTAAGATGAGATTTTTATTTTTTTTTAACTATCTGAAATGTAAGTTAGTCATTCCCTCTACTGTCAATAAATAAAGATGGGTCTAAGTTCATATGTTTTTAAAAGGTGCTAGAATATAAAATTCTATAGAAAGAATTATGCATGTGCCAGTTTATATCTGAGGCAGAAGTATTTTTACTTTCTCAGACTGGGTATGTGACATGAGAATGATGAAGCACCGGATGGTCTCCATTATCTTAAAATTTGTCCTGTAGTGATACACAGCAAAAGCATAGCTGATTCTTTCTTGAATGTGCAAGTGTATTTAGACATATAGACTTTAAACTGAGTATCAAAATGCAAAATTACGCTCAGTATTTTCAAACGTGAGACCCAGAAAAAAATTTCCAGTTCCTGGAGTCTAGTCCAATACAGCTCCATTTTGCAGCACACTAAACAGTATGCCTTTAGAATTTTGTTTGCCTTGTATTACCTGAAATCTGTGCAGACATTTGCAAGTCCTGAAACAGCAGCACAGTTGTTATTGGTAGAAGGAGCTATTTAATACTGTGTTGTAGTATTCTATACTATTTCATGTATTCTTAGTAAATAGCTGTAATCTTCAGATTATACAGACATAATTAACTTGGGCATCGGCTTCAGAGAACAAAGGATGCTCTTTAAGACAGAGATGGAGGGGTGGGGTGGGCAGAAAACACACATATATATATATGTATACACATTCAGGAGTTCCCGAGTTCCAACACTCAGAAGATTTGCACTTGCACTAAACATCTTTTCTCAAACACTTGTCCTGATACACATCCCACTTAAGTTTTCACATACCACAACTATTCATGCCCACTAACTTTGTTATTCCAACAAGTAGCTAACATTTATTCAGGCTTCAGGTTCATATAGTTATGGGTTGCTCATTCTTCAACTTAACCCAGTTTTGTCTCTTGGATGCTGGAGAGTGTGGTAGTTTTACTGTCTCTTTTAAGTCCCCATTTTTTGGACTTGGATTCTCAAATATCCCAGCTCTACTCGGGACTCATTATAATGTGGTTTTGTACAGTACACTTTACTGGCAGCAAAGGGCTGAAGCCCATAGGAGGATAAAATTAAAAAAATGAGTCAATAGATGAGAGAAAAAAGGGGTGAATTATTTCTTATTGATAGGTATTTTGCATTTTTTGAAGCATGGAAAGAATGGAATCTTCTGCATTGCCTGGAGTCATAAAGATTCCAAAAGAATAGCAACCTGCAGCAGTGATGGATTTTGGTGAGTGTTATTGGAAGAAAAAAAAAATTGCTAAATGCACTTCTTCAGTTAGTAAACTTTGACAGCACTATCAGTAATTAATTTTAAACCTGTTCTAACTGGCCAAAACTTGGATTATGTTAATCTCCTGTAATTGTTAGGATAGATTTTTCATTATTTTAAGAAAAAAATAAAGGAAATTATTGCAAAAAGAATAGTGTCTAAGACACACTGATAGTGAAACTGAGTATTGATTTTTATCGAGAATATTCTTCTAAGGTTCTTATCTGTAGATATGGAGGACACTTTTCAGAAGCTATCCCACTTTACTTCATTTTTTATTTTCTTTTTAAATGTGTTGTTTCAAGGACTAGGAATCACTATTTTAGAACAAAGTAATTGCAATTGTACTATTACAGGAGTAAAATAGCTTATTTGTAAAAACTTGCACATGCCCATTGAGAACAATTTTACATATATTGTATTTCGGTACATTTTTCAATCCTTGCTCATTTTTTTCCTTTGCTACCCATGTTATTTCAGCTCAAATGCATTAAGAGCATGAATTTTAGAAATCAATCAAGTTTGGTTGGTTGGTTGGTTGGGTTTTTTAATCCCTAATTATCTATTTGTACCTTAAACACATAGCTACAACTTAGATTTTGGGCTACAAGTATCCTTTAAGGGAGGGAAGTACCACTTTACAGCCCCTCTGAAGGAACATGGACTCTGAAGTCCAATTAAACGTTTTATTGGGAAATATATAGTTAGCCTTGTAGTTGAGAAGCTGGAGGAATAAAGATTTCTCATATTCTTTCTGTATACATTTTTTGCTATCTGGCTTATCTGCACAGAATCAAACTTGACTTTTGGATAGCCTACTCAGAATGCTTTTTTCCTCATAATATTACATTGTAATTGGTTTCAGTATTATTCGAACCATTGACGGCAAGGTTCTTCACAAGTACAAACATCCAGGTGCAGTGTTTGGCTGTGATTGGAGTCAAAACAACAAGTAAGTATAAATTAATCCAAAGTATTGATAATATTTACTATTTAAATTGATTACCAATAAAATAACACAAAGTTATTTAAAATGTGATATTTACTGTGATATTAGAGCATTGAAATTGTTTCTGTTCCACAGCAGGGAATGTCTGTAGCAGCTGTATATTCTCAGTAGCATATTTCATCACCCACCATGTTAATGTGTTGAGCAGGACAAGGACTTAACTTTCAAAAGAGGATCTTTTCATATTGATGGGAGAAAAAAAAAATTCTCTGCTGAGCGTATAATGGGGGAAAAAAAAGCAAACCTTCAATACCAAGAAAGAGGGCTTTAGATTGGCTTCCTTTAATGACTGATAAGCTGAAGATATAACAGGCAATTAAATATCCTATGATATATGTTAATTTTGCAGATAATTCCTAATAACAACATGAGAACTTTTTGTCAAAAAACAATTATGCAGTTATTCACTCTATTAATAGTTGTGTTGGGTGCTTGGTCAGACTGTACTGTAAATACTATTCCCTGTTGCAACTAATAGATCTTTATCAGGTTTTCTTCTGATTTAGTATACATAATTGGGTTATCGATAATTAAATAATTACATCATAAAGAGACAAGGGAGAAGCAAAAATAAGGTATTTTTTTAAGTAAATTACAAAATATGCATCATATTTATTTTTAAACTGATAAAATATAATTACTTTTGATGATCCCAGTGACTGAGGATTTTACTATTTTTATTTTGCAGAGATATGATAGCTACTGGTTGTGAGGATAAAAATGTTCGTGTTTACTACTTGGCGACTAGCTCAGATCAGCCACTGAAAGTTTTTATGGGGCATACTGCGAAAGTGTTTCATGTACGGTGGTCTCCCCTAAGAGAAGGAATCCTCTGCAGTGGCTCTGATGATGGGTGTGTCTTTCTGAACTATTAGAAAACTTAAAACCTCAAGCAGGACTAAGAGAAACTTAAGATCTTTAGTTGTACTGGTGCTGGCACCTTAAAAAAATCTGAATAATATAATAATCTAGATCTCTGCATTGTTGAGATTCAAGATGTAGTTTTGCTGTTAGCTTAATATAGTATTTGGGCAGCAAGATAATTATCTAAAATTGTCACATCTGCTGTAGCAATGCAACATTCCAAAGGCTTTCCAAGAGTGGAGTTGGTAACTGAGAGCTGTTATTCCCTGGAATGATACAAGGAGGATACCGCATGCTTATATTATCTCTAAAAATATGGGTGCAAGACCTGCTCTTATTCCTGTTACAACTTCTATAAACATATTGCAAATAAATATTCTGATAAATTTGAAGCTTAGAGTATTGCTGAAGTAGAGAGATAATCTTATTTCAGTAGGTGATTTGATGGACATAGGTCTTTTTTATCCTGTTTCAGTACTGTTCGAATATGGGATTATACACAGGATGCTTGTATAAATGTTCTTAGTGGACATACAGCTCCAGTACGGGGACTGATGTGGAATCCTGAAATTCCTTACCTTCTAATATCTGGCAGCTGGGACTATACAATTCGAGTCTGGGACACAAGAGATGGAACATGTTTGGACACAGTTTATGATCATGGTGCAGATGTATATGGTAATATTTTAAATTTTTGTTTTATTTTTGTATTGAAATGCATTTTTAAATATTTTAAAATTTATAAAATAATCAAGCTGGTTATTAGATAAACTTAATCATTTGACTACATTTTTAAATGCCCTCTCTACTAGGGTTAACGTGTCATCCTAGTCGTCCATTTACTATGGCATCTTGCTCTCGTGACTCCACTGTGAGACTCTGGTCATTGACACCTCTTATAAACCCTCTACAAATAAATATCTTAGCAGACAGATGTTGGGATGAGATTATTGGAAATACAGGTAAGTAAATTGTATATACCATTGTTTTAATTTTCAGTATGTTACTATTATTTTTTAAAATTTTCATGCAAAAATCTTTGTGTGTGTTAGATCGTGCTGTGGAATCTGGTGCTCCTCCTTTGCTGTGTGGTAAAGTTTCCAGGGATATTAAGCAAGAAGTGGAAAAACTGACAGGAAATCCTCGAGGAAAAAAACTAAGGTGGTTTTCAGAATGTTTTTCCGTAAGTATTCTGCAAACTTAAGGAGGTTGGCAGTGTGCATGATTTCTCTTCTGAAGTCAATCTCCAAAACTGAAATTTCTTTCTTCTCTACCACTTGTTTTGTCCCTTTCTTAAAGGGAGCTCAGAAAACATGCATAAATAAATTCTATCTCTTAACAGTTCTGCATGTAAAAATATCCATGACTGAATTGTTTGTCATTTGTGAACACCAATTTTTCACAAAGTGAAATAGGTCAGATAATTTAATTTTCTATAGTAAAAGTTTGATTTGACAAGAGTTTTATATTGAAGAAAATGAAAATATGGGACACCCTCATTACAGATAAGGTTTGAACTACCCAAGTATCTATGCCGAAACTGCTGTACTACCTTCTAGGAGCTGCGGATCTGGATGACCCATGCCCCAGTATCCATCAATTGCCTTTGCTCCATTGCACAGTAATATTTCCTATAAATCACTGCAGCCTCTCTGTGCAATTGAGTTAAAAATATAAACTACTGGGTCCCTGTGAGTGCTTACCTCTATAAGAGCTGAACTTGAGGTACAACAAGGACAAAAATTACCTAGAACTACAGCTCGTGTCAAGCACCATTGTAATTTAAGTCAATGCACTGATCTACAAAGACATAGTTAATCAAAAATATTTGTTTTGATTACTAGCTAAATAGAAGTGTATGATTTAGAAATGCTGAAACAATATTCTTCAATTACAAATCTTGAAATTTCCTGTTTTAATAAAAAGATATTTTAATGGAATTCCTTGTTTTACAAAAGTTATACATTTTGATGTCCTGTGTTGATTCAAGAATAAAACTGCTATAAGAATATTAGAATTTTTCAAGAACAAAAACTTTTTTTGATCAGCTGTGTTCAGTGCTTTTAGAGTCCATAAAATAGTGTTGTGCTTAAATTTTGGGGAGTCAAGTAAGAGCTTTAAGGGACTGTAAGAAGAGAGAATAGTCTTTTTTTTTTTTCTAGTAGGATCTTCTGCTTTTTACCAGCTCAGAAGTAATTGAACTTCTAGACTTGTAATCCTGTTATTCTTAATAAAGCTCCTTCAGGTCAAAGGTTTAATGATTTTTTTTTTTTAAAGCTTTTAATTACTCACTCTGTTCTAGACCTCATTGACTGTTAAACCATTGCCCTAGTTCTACAGAAGGATTGATTCCATTGTTAGACCAATAAGAATGCTTAAAATTTATTTTAAAAAAAAATCACCTTCATGACCTTCAAGTCTCTATTTTAGGATTTAATATTAAGATAGTAAACCAGATTGTGGCAGTCAGGCCTTTAAGTTGTTTTTTAACTGGCCCACACTTTTGCTTTACAGAAAATGGTAAACAAGTACTGGGGCAGCTCCTGCATCCCAGCAGGTGAATGTTGTTTTAAGCCAGCAGTAGCTACCAGGTAGCTTGTATTCCTTTGGGAGCACAGGGGAAAACTAACGGTGAGCCCTCAACTATGTCTACACACAACCAAATACTTATGTTCATGGACCTTGCTGTATCTTTACAGCCTTCAATAAGACTGAAGAAGTTGTAGTATCTTGAACTAGTTCATGTCTTCATAGTAAAGCTTCTAATATGGAAATGGTCTGAAATGCTATTTCTGGGAATTGACTGACAAATGTTTTTCTATTGAACATTACTGTAATACAACTCTTTTCTTCCTTAACAATTTTAGCCTCCAGGAGGCAGCAAAAATTTATGGGATTTAGTTGCCATAATAAAAGGACAGGATGACAGTTTGCTTCCACAAAACTACTGCAAAGGAATTATGCACATGAAACATCTCATTAGATTTAGAATGGTAAGTGAAGCATAAATGGTATATGAAAATAGTTGTTAATCCATATAGAATTTCACTCTTTAAAAATAACATTTAATGCTTTACAAAAGGGTGAAAATTTATTTCATGTCCAAAGATATTTCTGCAATATCAGTTCTCTGTGCAATACTAGTCTGTTACAACAATAGCATCTAGCTAAGTCTGCGTGACTTCATGCATAATCAGTCTTAAAATGCTAGGTTACAATTTTTAACTGGAAAAGCAGTTTACCAAATAATGAAAAGAAATTGCAGAGGAAGCATTACTACAGCTTGAGTTATGAAGTTAATTTGTCTTCTCTATTATATGTACTGTACTTTTATATTTATATAACCAAATTATATAGTTGTCTAAAGATGAAGTTTGTAGTTATGTTCAGATGTAGGGACAGTGGAATTCTTATCTGAAAAACGGAGGAGAGCCAGCAGAAATATGCTTTGTAGCTGTCTGAAAGGAGGAGTGGAAAAACAACAACCTGTCATTAATACAGATATGCAGCTGAAGAGTGACTCAGATATGAATGTGAAATTCAAGTATTAGGCCACAAATTTATTAGTAGCTGCATATATGAATATGCACTCAGACATACAATTTGTGCACAATATGGGCATACATTCTGTCAGGGACTTCTTGGGGATACTGATGAATCCCATACTCTAATGACTGGGCTGTGAATAGAGGAAAGATGTCTATTAGTGTGGATGAGGAAATGCATAACTCCCGGCTGCCACCCCGAGGGCTAAATAACTGCCAGGTATCACCTGGTTTGCTCTTGCAGGCTATCTCTTGCAAAATCACAGACTCTTAAAGAGGGTCCTGTGTACCTTATCAGTCTCAAATTGTGGAAGTTTTTTGTTGGTGATGTTAACTAATAATAGCGGCTGCTCTGCTAGCACTATGAAGCTTGTGGGGTATGTGTGTGTGTCCATGCATCCAAAAACCAGTTTCTTTCAGCTAGTTAGCCTGAGAATAAATTAATTCTTGACTCATGCAGTGCAAGCAGTCTGTTTATCCCTGCAACATGATTTCCTGCATTTGTAACTCAGGTGACCTAGAGTAACTACAGTAATTTCTGATCATTCTGTGGATCTGGATTAAGTGTTCACATTAATTAGAAGCATTTTGTCCCGTTTTTGCTGACTCAGAGTCTTGCCTGAGAGCTTTAAGAGAAAGAAGGGTAGAGTGATGCTGGCTGCTTGTGTATGGCTGTTAATACCCTTTTTCCTTAGGAAATGGGATAATGGCATTGCAGCACCTAGACATTTCAGGATTAAGTAGGACCTAGAGCAAGTGTGTTTTTCTGTTTCTGGCAACAGAGGGGATACAGTGGAGACTTCAGCATGAAAATTATAAAAAAGATAGAGATGCAAAGTAAAAAAGTAACATAATTTGTTTTAAAAGATTTAAAAGATCCTTTGCCTTTCTCAGCAGCTGCCATTGGTTTACATTGCAGTTTTCTTTGGGGAAGGATGTCCAAAGGTTGTTCTCCATCCTCCATATATGGTATTGTAAAGCCATGAAAGGCCAAACACCATCTCACATGCATTGGTGATAGAGAATTAAACTGAGAATTCTTGAAACTTCTTGAAGTGAAGCTCCTTTTGCTTTGCTTTTTTTTTTTTTTTTTAATGTTAAATGTGAATCCTGTTGCAGCTTGTTTCTCAAACTCTGCCAGATGGAGAATTTTAGTCTTATTTCTTCAAATAATATAAAACATTCAGTAGTTGGAAATATAAATCATTTATTGGTCAAGTGGTTAATGGGGTGTGACAGCTCAGGTAAGACAGATAAGGACACAGGTTGAGCCTACTTCTTCATTTGGACATCACTATAATGATAAGTTCAATTTCCAACTCTGTGTGATTTATGTTCACAAATATTATTGAAATTTCAAAAATATCAATATTTTTATGATGGACATCTGAGTGCATTGCTAGTACATATGAGGAAGTGCGTATAAAAAATTATATAAAATATATTAAAGGAAGATAATAGAGGAAAATGTATGTGTGCAACAAAACACTAACACAGTTACTGTTACAATATAAATAGTTCTCTGTAATCTTTGTAATCTTCTAATTAGTTCACTGTAATCTTATTGTAATCTCTTCCAATTAGCCTTTTCTCAAATGGATTTTTTTTACATTATAGCCTTCATATTCCATTTTAATATTTGACCATAGTTCATTCTTAAGAAAACTTGTTTTTGTCATAGAAAAGTGTACTTTTTTTAACTTTTTTTTCCCCCCCTCAGTCCAAGGCACAAGAACTGACAACAGTAAAAATGTCCAAGTTTGGAGGTGGTATTGGCGCACCAAGCAAAGAGGAGAGGCTTAAAGAAGCTGCAGAAATACATTTAAGATTAGGACAAATTCAGCGATATTGCGAACTAATGGTAGAACTTGGAGAGGTAAAATATCAGGACACTATCAAAGAACAATAAAATATGAAGGTTTCTGAAAACCAGCTACCCTAGCAAAGATGGGGTAGCAACAAAATGGGTCATAAGTTCAGAAAAGAGTAATCTTGCTCCAATTATATTATTTTTAACATATGCAGTCTAATGCATAACTCATTCCTAATTTAACATCTTGACAAATTTATTTTTAATGGAAGAAACATGAAGATAGTTTAAAATATATCTGTTTCTCAAAATAAAACGATCAGGCTAAATGTATTACTGCTTTCTTCTAGTGGGATAAAGCTCTCTCAGTTGCACCTGGTGTATCAGTGAAATATTGGAGGAAGTTAATGCAAAGGTAAGGTAATAAAAATATGATGCTGAATTGTAGTTTCTGTCCATAAAAGGACACAGGCAAGTAGGAAGAATGGATACTAACATCAGTTGTTCTTCGCTTTTGTTACAGCATTATAGTGATGTTACTTTTTGTTCAGTAAGATTTGGGACGGAACTGTCAGGGTTGTGTACAGGATTCAAGTTAAAGGGTTAAGAGTAAATTGCAAGGTTTACTGGAAACTCTTTAGTGCAGTATCCACAGGTGCAAGTCTTCTGAGGTCTGTAAAGGCAGATAAACTTTATATGGCTACATCCAACATCTGTACTATATCCTGGGCTGCATCTGAAGAAGCATGACCAGCAGGTTAAGGGAGGTGATGCTCCCTCTCTACTCCAGACCCCACCTGGAGTACTGTGTTCAGCTCTGGGTCCCCCCAACATTAGAAGGGTGTGGACCTGTTGGAGGGAGTCCAGAGGAGGGCCAAGAAGACGATCAGAGAGTTGGAGCACCTCCCATATGAGGACAGGCTGAGATTTGGGGTTGTTCAGCCTGGAGAAGAGCAGGCTCCAAGGAGACCTTATAGCAGCCTTCCAGTACCTGAAAGGGGGCCTAAAGGAGGGACGGGGAGGCACTCTTTATCAAGGAGTGTAGTGATAGGATGAGAGGTAATGTTTTTAAGCTGACAGAGAGTAGAATTAGGTTCTAGATTAGGAAGACATTTTTCACTGTGAGGGTGGTGAGACACTGGAACAGGTTGCCCAGGGAAGTTCTGGATGTCCCATCCCTGGAGGTGTTCAAGGCCAGGCTGGATGAGGCTTTGAGCAACCTGGTCTAGTGGAGGGTGTCCCTGCCCATGGCAGGGGGGTTGGAACTGCATGATCTTTAAGGTCCTTTCCAACCCCAAACGATTCTATGATTCTTTGATACATGTAGATCTTTCATGTTTATTTATTCATTTGTTTAATTAGGAGAGCTGATCAGTTAATTCAGGAAGAAAATGATGATGTCATCCCATATTGTATAGCTATTGGAGATGTGAAGAAACTAGTTTCTTTCTTTACTTCAAGAGGCCAGCTTAAAGAGGCTCTGCTTGTTGCACAGGTATCATTATGTATAATGGTGTGGGAGATGTATTTAGCTATTTCTTTCTAACTCTGAAGATGACAAGCATATTTAGAAGGCTAACTCTGTTCGCTTTTGCAAAATGGCTAAATAATGATACCTTACTCTTTGCTTTCTTATTGGCCACTTTTTACACTGAAATTATGAAAAGGTGTCTCATGTTTACAGATTTTAAGCCTTATTCTTCTAAATTGCAATCAAATGCCCATAATGAAAACTGATGTATTCGCTTTTGGTTGAAGCAGAAAATTAACCTGCTTTTCAGCAGTCAGTATTGCCCTTGACACCTAAGACATGTAGGATTTATCTTGCATTTCTACTGAGGTCTTGGTTATACCACTTCCTGAGAATCTTTGGGTGAAACTGCTCAATTGCAGTTGTAATCAGTATAGGAAATCAAACTTTTAAATTAATGCAAAAAACAGTACTAGACACTACCAAAAGTACCTACGTCCCTTCTGCTTCCTAGTGTAAAAACAAGTTAAAGGGTGCACAAAACACACATACTTTGTTTCACTCTTTCTTACCAGTCCTTTATTCTTTTTGAATAATTTCTGCATACTTAATATTGTTTGTTAAATAAACTGTCAAGATTTATCCCTGGTACATTTTCTCATGCCTACCTGTCCTTGAATGTTCAATTGCCTCAGAGATAAGACCTTTAATAATGCATGTGAATTTGTCCTTTAGAAATCGTCTGTCTATATGTTGTTGTTTTCTAATGGTAGCTGAATAGTGGACAGAACAGAGCTTTAAGGTATACTTAAATTTAACAAGTTATAATGTTTGAACCTTAAAGCACCTTAAAGCTTTAGATAATCATTTTTCTTCTAAAAGACACAGTGCAGGGGTTGCTTTTACTACAGTTCATAGAATAGTATTTGTCTCAAAGGTTTAATGAGATAATATTAACCAATAAAATAACAGGATTTTTTCACTTTTAACTGAACCCTGCATTTTAATGTTGTTATCCCAGCTACACCTTAAAGCACATGAAAGAATTTCCTTTTAACCCACACTGATCTCTTCTCATTTAATGTTAGAAATTATTTATTGCCAGATGTGAAAAAGGTTCAGCTTATGCCACAACATAAACCTTTCCAGATTTACTGGTATACCTACTGAGAAGTATCTATGGAGTTCGTCCTTCACTCACAGATCCTAGGGGTGTAAAAATCAAGGTTGTAGCCCTCACTGTCCATTTTAAGTGTATTGAAATGCTGGAAAAATCCTGTACAAATTAATAGGAAGGAAGAGGTCTCCTGCTTCTGCAGAATTTCTTGTATGGCTGGCTAAAACTAGGCTAAGATTTAGCTATGAGTAAGCTAAACATTTTTTTGTTATAGCTGACCTTTAGAAAGATTTTTATAGATCTTAGGTTACTTTTTATTGTTTAAAATTCACATGTTATATACATTTTGGTTGGTACATTAATTAATCATTTTTTTTATTCACTTCTAGGCAGCTTGTGAGGGAAATATACAAATGTCACCACTCTCCACAACAAGTGTCTCTTCAAATTCTGGTGAAAACAATACCGATGATTGTAATAAGTAAGTTGTTCTGATTTATACCTAAAGCCCCATTTTAGTGCAGAATGTAAAGTCGTCATGGGATTTAAACCTTAGTGGTTTAGTTTGGCATCAGCAATGTAGAATTTGACATCAAAATATTACATCTTCTAGTACCTAGTTGATAGTTACTAACTGATGCTACACTGAATAATTCCCCCATTGTGTTTCCTTCTAGCACTGAATGAATTTTTCGTATGCATGTGTTATGATTATAAATATCCTTTTCATTTACTTGATCTTTAAGGTGCATTCCTGTGCACTGAGATACGTTTAAGTACATAGCATATTAACTTAGAACTTTTGGTAAGAAGAGTAAGATTTAGCATTAACAAGTATCTGTGAGACCCATGTTTTACTCATCTTCTGCTCATGAAGCTTCACTGCTTATCATCAGTGAAGTTTCTGACACTAATGGCAGTATTTTCATTGTGTGTGCCCATGAAAGAAACTATGTATCTCTTCCTTGTTTAGAACAGTGCTCAAAAACCTAAATCACATTATCAAGATATATGTGTAGCAACAAAAGCAGCTTGGAGGCTGTGTAGTTACTTCATTTACATGTGCAGTTTTTGAGCACTTAGATATTTATGCAGAGTTCACAGGTACAAAACAGATATCCAAAAATTTGATTTTTCTTCTGTCAATATGAAGAGATTTTGCATACTGATGTAGATTTTAAGAATCTGATCCACCGGAATATGAACCAATGTAAGTAGTGGATGAAGCTGAAATTGCATTTTGAAAGCTAGTGGTGTCATTATCTGTAAGTCAAATGTAGAAATTTTAGGGTACAGAAGCAAATGTGGTGACTTGTATGTAAATTAAGAGACAAAGAAGTTCAACCCTTAAGTAACACTGCAGAATTCATGTTTTGTTCTTACAGGCTCCTGCACAAGGTCAGTAAAGAACTGGCAGAATGGTATTTCCAGGATGGCCATGCAGTGCTTGCAGCGTGTTGCCATCTGGCTGTGGAAAATATAGAGGTATATTTTTTTCTATTTAACTTTGCGAAGGCCAATATTGACTTCTTTTTTACATCTCCACATATTAACTCTTTTTTTAAAATGTATGTACTACATTCTAAAATGTATTACTTATATTTGGTATTTGCTTTGATCCTTACAATATTGAAGTTAGTAGCAAAACTCCCCTGATTCCATTAAATTCAAGATTTATCTCAAGCACAAAAAGTAGTATGTTATTATTTAATTGTATTTTCATATATACAGAGTCATCTTATATCAGAAAATACAAGGTACCTAAGTACCTTACATATACACATAAGTATTATTTTTTACTGTTTATGGTGACTCAAAAGACCCATTCAGAACTGGAATTTCATTGTGCTACAAAAAATGCAATCTCTGCCTTGAAGAATTTGCAGTCTAAATGGTGAAGTAAATGAGGAAAAAAACACTACCCCTTATCACAAAAATAGGGCTGACATGTAAGAAACGTTTTATTTGGGTTTTGTTTTGTTTGTAGTTTTACAAATTTTTTATTTTCCTCTTTCTCTCTGGATTTTGTTGTTGCTGACCCAACAAGTTCTTCCTCCTCTGTCCCCCAAAATGAGTAAAATTCCAACTTAAAGAGCTGTTCAGAGAGAAAGCAAAAATCAGTTAATGCCTGTATTTCAAAATAGACATGCTTCAAGTTGTTGTGTAGTCTCTTACTGTTTAATATACTACTATGCCTGTCAGCAACTCCAGTTGCCCAGGCAAGAGAGTCCTTCCTGGGTTTTTTTTGTTTGGTGATTTGTTTATTTTGTTTTTGTTTTGGGTTTTTTTTTTTTTTTTTTGGGGGGGGGGGTGTTCTTTCATCAAAAGAGACAGGAAATACATATCCTGAAAGCTAGTGTCCTTACTTTAGACTAGGAGGAATTGCTGTCATGCTTTTTATGTATGTGTAATCTCTTTGTTTGAATAAAGATTCTACTACAGGATATCTATTTGATTATTTAAAAACTGATCAACATGTGATGCACAATTATTGACTCATTCAAGAGAGCCAAATTATATATAAAGTTGCTTTAATTAATGCATATTTTTTCCTTCTGTAAAAAGCAGTCTCATAAATTAATGTCATATGCTCAGCATGGTGGATCCCCAAAAATGCTTGTGTCCCTTAATGATATAATTTTTTCATTGAGCAAGCTTGCGATGGCAAACCTGATTCGTGGAAATGAACTGGAGTTGGCAATCAGTGTGGGTACTGTCTTAGGAGAAAATGCAGCACAAGCAACACATTATGCCCTAGAATTACTAGCAAGAAAATGTATGACAGTAACAACATGGTAAGAATTTCTTAATCCAAAGAAGATTTTTTTTCCCCCCCCCACCCTGACAAAATGATTCTGTTTCATTCGGAAACTTTTATAGCCACCAAATGACCATGTGTAGGTAGAATAAGAATTGCTGCTTGAAGAAGAATTGCTGTAGAAGCCCTTTGATAGATAGGAAAGTAAGTCCTAGTCTGTACTGAGTAACAATAACTGCTTCAGACAAAGTAAGGCTAGAATTGAATTATAAAGTCAAAAGGAACAGAAGCTTAAGTAGGATCTGTGAAGTGATTTTTAAGTACAGAATCTGCCTTCTGATTGGCAGCCATTACAGAATATTTTTCTATTCTGTAGGAAAAGGTGGAAATTTTTCACTCAGAGGGTGGTGAGGCACCGGAACAGGTTGCCCAGCGAAGTTGTGGATGCCCCATCCCTGGAGGCATTCAAGACCAGGCTGGATGGGGCCCCGGGCAGGCTGCTCTAGTGGTTGGCAACCCTGCCCATAGCAGGGGGGTTGAAACTAGGTGATCTTTAAGGTCCTTTTCAACCCAGGCCATTCTATGATTCTATGAAAAGATCAGAGATGCCTGAATCTCTTCATATTTTGTAATTAAGAGATACTGGCACAGCATTATACGCCTTGGTCCACCGCATATATAAGATCATGTATGGGGAAGCTGAAGTTCAAGGGCCTCTGATATTTGAAGGGCTTCCCTTTTTGTTTTCACTGGTTGTTACGCTTAAGGATATCCATCAGTGGGAAACATTTCATTGCAGAGACACGCTTAATTGTAGACACCTCAAGGAATACCGAAAGGACCTTGATGGGTTAGTAATGAAATCAGCTATTGGTGGAATGTTTTTTGGGTTTTGGTTATGTGTTTTGTTGGCTTTTTGGTTTTTTGTTTTTAAATAAGTACTCTAAAACATAAAATCCAAACAAAAAAGTCAAAACTAAACATTCATGGCCTTCCCCATCTTTACAAATCTACAGCCTTGGGAAAATGTGTGAGTCTTTAAGAAAACTGTTTTCATTTTATTTGTGTTTACCGCCTAAGTACTGTTAAATGCAACCTTCTGCTACTCAGAATGCTGGTGGTATCTTCCTTGAGATACTGAATCATGCATATGCATTCTCAGCCACCTGATTTTGTTCTTTATACTGAGGGTGTTTTCAGTTTCATTTTTAAAAAAGCATTCCAGGTAACACAATTTGTAGGCCATTGTATGAGGTCTTCTTTGGATTTTTTTTAAATAAATATTTGATTTCAGTGTTTTGGCTGTGCAGTTTCTAATCACTTTTAAAAAGTGTTTAAATTGCCTATAACGATGAGAATGTGTGAGTAAGTAATCTTGAAAATAGTTTAAGAACTTTTGAAATATACTATATTCTGAATGAGCCTTTCTGTATCTTGGAAAAGTGGCTATTGCATGGTAATAGTATGAAAAGATTTTTTTGTTGTTGTTAGACAAAGTCAGCTAACCTGACTCATATTTACTGTTGCAGTTTAATTATTTTCTATTAGATTTTTCCTCTGTAAAGTAAGAATACAAAACAAAGTTTTATTCATTACTGTTTCAATGTTTTCCTTTTAGCTTTCCAACACTTGGATACAGGTATTTTGCTTGTTCATAGAAAGAGAGATTTGAAAAGTGTGTGACTTTACTAACGCTAAAAATAAGCTTAAACTAAGCATTCTATTTTTTCAGTTGTTCACAGTACTTGAAAGTGGGATAGAAAGCAGTTGCAAATATTGGATAGTTGCTTACTTGAATGTTTTTAAGCTCAGGATCACGTTCTGAAAATCCAGGGGAACTCAGTAGAGTTTTTACCTTACACAGGGGCAAGTCAGTGTTGTGGGTCACAGGAGAGATGATGTCTGCATGAACAGAAGAGTCACAGAACAACCAGAATAATCAGTTATTAAAAGCTCAATAGAATAATTGTTTCAAAATAATTTATTAATATTTACATCTTTCCTCCAGTTGCTAGTTGTGTTAAGGAGCGAGTAACAAATGGTAAAAAGTTAAGAATATTTCAGAAATGTCAGTTTGCTAAAACACAATTTTCCTTTCAGAAGGATAAAAATAGGTATCACATTATTTTCTTGTATATCTCTTTTGTGATGTTACAGCAGCACTAGCCATAACGGATGTCTGAGAGATGCTTTATGCTGACATCATGGAGCTCTAGAAGCCTGGAAGTTTGAGGATGGTTTCATCACAGAGCCATATTAACATCTTTTCTTCTTTCAGATTGGATAGGCCCTACACTCCCTTCCCATCCCTGCTCACATATTCTTCCATCTCACTTTGAGGTGGTTCTCATGCTTGAGGATTGCACAGCCATTTAATTCAATCAGCTAAAGCAACAGAAAATTAACATACCTTCCCAGAAAAGATGAATAGATTAAGCTTCATTTCTTGCAGCAAAGTAGTCTTAGAGACTGAGGTTGCTTCTGCTCTTCTCTGGAAATAGTATTTTTTTCAGTAAATGCCTCATTATAAAAGGAACATAAAAGAGAAAACAGAGGTTCCTCCTAATACAAACCAGCAACAGTAACTACATGTAATCTTTTGTTTGTACAGGGATTTAGCAGCTGATCTTCTTATGATGATTCCTGATAATAAACTGCATTTAGTAAAACTATGTGCTTTTTATCCTGGATGCATAGCAGAAATAAATGACCTGCATGAAAAGGTACAGTGCAAAAGAATTTACCTGAATGCTAACAAGAGGTTATGTATTGATTTGTCTACTAATTTCAGAAAATTTAAGGCCAAGTAAATCTGTAGGATTATTTTGTCGCTAACAGTTTATATGTTACATATCCTTTTTTGCTCTTTTAGTCTTCATTGACTTTATTTTCAGTATTGCACAAAAACTTTAGTTCTTTAATTCTGCTCGGTGTGTAGTCTTTCCATGACACAGGTTACTTCCTGAAGTGGTTTATGATCTTCAGAATTACCTGTCAGTATGATTTATAGCTTCCTCATCACTGTAGTGCAACCTAATCATGTCTTGACAGATAAGATTTCTGTACTATCCTGAATTGTTTTACATCTTATGTCTGTAATCTCCTTAAATCCCCCCTTCCATCTTCAGCAGTAGAAGGGTCTGCTCTACTAACTCCCTTAATGTTCAGCTCAGACTGCACATCTGTTAAGCAGTAGTAAAAAGTTCACAAAAGCATAAGCAATGGAAACTGATACTGCTTAAATTGAAGTTACAGAACCTTCTCCCCCTGTGTTGTTCTCTGGCCTAGATAGCTTTCTTAATGCATATTTTATTCAGGTATATCCTTCAAACAACGACTCTTCTTTCAGAGAGAGTTTGATTGTGTTGTTATGTGCAAACTTGAGTATTTCTCATAATCTTAGAGAATTGTTTGAATGTTAACAATAATTCTTTGGCAAAATCTTTGTTTTCCAGTGTAATCTTCCTGATGTGGAAGAATGTATGCGATTGGCAGAGACAATTCAGGCAGATGGGAATATATTTGAAACTATAAAGTACTATCTGTTAAGCGCAGAACCTGAAAAGGCTCTCCCTATTGGCATTCAGTATGTGAAAGGTAGGTACTTGGATGAAGAAACCTTTTAAAAGCATAAGTCATTTGTATAGTTTGCCTCCTGAGATATTTTTGTTTCTATTTTTCAACAGAACAACTTTGTGGCTCTGATTGGACTTTAGATTCAGTCTGTCCATATCTTGATCTTCTAAGTTACATACGCACTGAACGATTAGTGCTGCATAAATGTAGTGGGTGAGTATATTTTCCTTACTTATCAAAGTGGAAGTTTCATTAAAGGAAACTTTTGGAATAAAAAAAAATATAGGTGCACACTATTAGTATCATTTTTGTTTCCCAGAAGAGGGCTACAAAAAATTGCAACAAGCAGGCTAGTTTGCAATCTAGAGAATAAATGTGGAGTTTTCCTAAATTCTCAAGGCTTATCAAGAAGAAAAATGATATTTTACTGCTTCTTTCTCTGTGGGGCATTTACAATGAGTGAGTCAATGTTGGTCTCATTTGAAGAAGCTCACTTTGATCAGCTCTGGTTTTACTTTCTTGAAGAAAAAGAGCAGTGGTACTGCACATAATGTGTCATTTTATGTCAACGTGTTAAGGATATTGGAGCTGTCATTCCCAGAATTAACTCAAAAATAGTATAATAGTCATGGTTGCAGCTGGGCCTGAGTGCCTGCACAGGTCTATGTGTGAAGAACTAAAAGGAGCAAAAAGTTTGTCTTACTGTGGCCTGTGGGGAACCTTGGTGAAACTAAAGTCCACACTAATATGTAGGGTATTTTATTTATATTTACAGTTTTATCACATTAAAAGATCTGAGTGACATTGTTTTTGTAACTTTACATGATTGTGCTTAATAACTATGTGTTGTACATGCTATTTAAAATTTAATAATTGAGATCAATATAAAGCAGATGGAGTCTGTTTTAACAAGTACATCACACAGAAAGTAAGCATAATCAGCAAACGTTCTATCTACAAAAGACGGATGGATAAATTAGGTTTTAAAAGTATAATTTGAATATGAATTTGTTTAATATTTTTGCAAATGCTTGGTTTTGTTCATGATTAATACTTGTCCATTTATAGATTTCGGAATGAGTTGCTGATTTTGTGTGGTTACATTGGTGCTTTACTTGCTATCAGAAGACAGTACAATAGCATTGTACCTGCACTTTATGAATATACAAGGTAATATTATGTTTTGAGTAACACTGAGAAATCTCAGTCCCTATTATGATGTATGCCATACATTGTCCCCACTTCCACCTCTCCCCCCTTGCAAAAAAAAAAAAAAAAAAAAAAAAATCTGAGTTCACAGTTCTGTAATAAAGTTATAAGGGTGTACCCATGCCTGCGTATAGAACCTTCTTTGCTTTCTTTATGCATTATACATGTAGAAGTTTCTGAGTTAATATAACAAGTTGAGAATCCAGGATTTCAGTCAAACTCTTAGTTCCATAAGAGAAAAAAATTTTAGAAGTAGGTGAATATTCAGTACTACCTTCATCCATGATTATATGTTGACAGTAACAGTTCTAATTTTGTATCTGCCTGTAGATCATTTGCCAAGACTTGCGCAGTGGCAACAAGGACAAGCTTAGAGTTTGTGACTCGCCACTAGCTTGATTCCCACCAAGAAACCTGACTTGATCTTCTGTTAATCAGTGTTAATCATATTCACAGGCATTAATACACTTGACCTGACCTACTTGATCCAACCTGGCCTGGTCCTGCCCACTTGGCAGGACCCCAAGCAGTCACCTGACTTGACCTGACCTGACTAGGCCCACTTGACTAGACTTGATTAACTTGAACCAGCTCAGCCTGACCTGACCTCACCCACTTGACTTAACCTCATTCACTTCACATGACGTGACTTGGTCCCCTTGATGTGACCGGGCTTGGCTTGACTTGACCAAGCCCACTTGACTTGACCAGACTTGGCTTTAACCCAGCCCAGTCTGGCTTAGCCCAACCCACTTAACCCTACTCGACCTGACCCCCTTGAATTCACTTGGTACACTTGACTTGACCTGACCCCACTTGTCCCACGTAGACTTGAACCTGAACCACCCAACTAGGGCCCGAAAGGAGAAAGATTAAGATAAATAATCTTTATCTGATCAATAAAATAGGCTTACATACAATACTTTAGTATTTCTTCCTCAGAGTATAACCACAGGTTTTTTTGTCTTCCTGTCTAGTTGGATAATGATAATACTATCAGGCTGACTAATTTCCATTTCTCCCTCAGAATTTGGGACTGTCAAATCCTCTTGGTTTTGTCACCTAACTTGCTGGGTAGCAAGGAGAGCTCCAGGATGTCACTGATTTCATAGTAGAAGCCATGTTGGCATTGTTCTAGCTGTTATTCCTCCACTAGATGCTCTGAGCGACCACTGGATTTGCTAACAATTTCCGCTCATTTATCTCTTCATCAAGAATAAAAGTTGCATATATGTTGTCCAGTCCTTTCAAACCTTACTAGAATTGTGAGCTTTCCTACACCTCCTGATATTTTATCAGAATTGCCTACCAAGTATAATTAAACAACACAAATTAGATCTGTATTTGTCCCCTTTATTCAATTCCTCTCCATCAGATGACTCAACAGCACTCCTTTCTTCTTAGCCATCCTCATTTCTGAAACTTGGTGAGAGGATAGGGAAAAGGGAAAAGGACTGTTTGTTTGTTTCATTTTTTTTTTCTGAGCTACCACTTATGTATGGAAAACAACAAGATAAAATATAAGCTTTTACAGAAGGGCTATTCTGCTATGGAAATTATAGTAACAAGCTGTCTTTGAGACAGTGAGTTGGTGATACTTTGGCTGTCAAACTTTAAGGTTTCCTGGGATTTAAAGAACCACAGAACAATACTGCCAAATTTTTTCTCAAATTGCACAATATTTTCAGGATTCATAGATTTTTACATTCCAGCTCATCTTAAAATGGACACTTATATGCTTAAGCTGGAAATTTTTAGTGCATCCCAACACAAATGGAAGCTTGCTGAATTAGGTCAGGTAATAACTGTCCTGGTATTATAGTCTGAAAAATAAAAAACGCATCCACTGCAAGGGTTTTTAAACTGTTTTCCTCAAGTAATAAGGTGAAATGAGGCTGTCCCAGAGTATGTATTGAACCATGTTACTCTAACTGTATTTTCACCATACCTACTATATATAGGCAAAATGGGCCCTTAATTTTAGTAAAGGTGTCACTATTAAGAAATAAGAATGCATGCAGCCTTAAAATATGAAGAAAAAAAATAGACCTAATTAAAGACAAGCTTAAGCAAGAAGGTGTAAATAGGTATCATTAAAATAAAACTTAAATGAAAAGGTATACTTTTGTATCTAGTAATTTAATATTTCTACATTTTGATATAGTGATTACAATGAAAAATCTATTTATTTCCATAAAGTTATTTCCATATCCAATCAAAAATAGTTTTATATGACTTCTGTCTATCTTGGGTTTTTTTAAGGAAATATTCATTGTTAGCATTATTTTTACTTTAATTATTTGCGTTCCTTTTCAGTCAGCTTTTAAAAAGACGGGAAGTATCTGTACCTTTGAAAATTGAACAGCTTTCTGAGGAACTAGATGCATGGAGAGCTTGTACTCAATTAAACACGTAGGTGGAAAAATATAAAATTACCATGACTAAGACTATTATTATTTAAATGTTTAGTTGTAAATACAGTATTTAGTTCCTTTGCAAAATCTGAATATGAATGTTAAAAAAATGAGTACTTTCTGGCTCTTAATTTCTAACACAAATTAAGATGTATAGTTGAAAAACAAGTGTCTTTTGTTCATAGGCCTACTGATGAATTACCATGCACCCCACCATCTGAATCACAGAGAACGGTGTATTCAATTCTCGTATCACGAATACAAGAGGAGCCTCTGAAAGGCATGGTTGGGCCAGACTATGTCTCTGGATCAAATCTTCCTAGTCATTCAGATGTTCACATCTCTTGTTTGACAGGGCTAAGGATACAGGTACGGTTTCGGAGAGCTGAGGTGTTCTTTCTCAGTGGTAGCATTTGACTAGTTGTGAGGTTGCCATAAATCTAAGGTCCCTCCCACCACTTCAGAGGAAAACTGTTTTCCTTGTTGTCACAGTAGCAGAAGTTAAGGAGGACACGTGCTGACACCTGCTTTTTAAGAAAGGCTATATAAAGAATCATCCAATCAAATAATTGCCCAGTTTCCCAATCCAAAACCAGTTTAATTTCCATGGGAAAGGAAGATTTACATTGCCAAATGTTCTGTCTAAAGTGCATGTAATTTATGGCCTACACAACAGCTTGAATAAAAAACATTAAATTAGTTATCTTCAGCCACATACTAACGTTATTCTGTTGTTAGCACTTATCATTATGGAAATGCATGCTATAAAACTTGTAACTAATGATTAATTAAAACCAGATATTGGAAGACTAAATATTCAAATACATGTATTCATCACTCACATAGAGCTTTATGACCAAAACACCTCTTTGGTATATGTTGTTATGTCCACAAAGGGAAAATTGACAGAGCCTGAAAACACTACTCTCAGGCTTCTGTCTCCAGACAGTGCCTCAGTGTGAATTTACTCTCGTATATGAGGCTGAGTCTGTTTCCCCTGACCAGTGCAAAATGCCAGCCCAAAGAGTAACAGGGATTAAAAGGGATAGTTTTCCATCAGAAATTGGAGATTGCAAAATCTAGCAGGATTTTTGAGGTAAACAAAATTCACAACTGCACATCATCAGGCCTAAAAGAATTTGCTGACAACACTTCCACATTAAATTAATGGTCTCTGGCTATGGCTATACTCTCAACATTTCCTAACAGCCACGTAAAGCCGCCGTTGTTATAACCCACTCAACAAGAACAGCAAAACAACTTGTCATCTACAATATCCTTTTTTTCTGGATTAAGAAACCTTAGGAGTCATTTCTTTAGGCATGCAGAACAACTCACAAATCACTTAGTTAATACTAAGGTATCATAGCCTAATTGCTTGGGTTTACAAGTTTTAAGTAGCGAGTTCGGAGAGCATGACTGTCGAAAAAGGCACTTAAACTGAATTGCAGCTTTGAGATATTTTGTAAAATGAAAAAAAAACAGCAAATAGCTTTTGTTCTTCATGCTTTTCATAGTGAAGTTTTTAAATTATTCTATAGACTTCATGTTTTCAAACAATTCATGGAGGCATTATATTGGTTTTTTGGGGGTTTTTTTGGGATGGGGAAACATACAGAGAATGACACACAATGAAATATATACAGTATTCTAAAGAAAAAATCTTGTTACCTCAGACTCTATTTCAGGCTAAGTTTACCTCTGGACTGATAGACAAACATATATAAAATACCACAATAATTAAAAGTCAAATTGAAAATTTAAGGATTATGAAATACTGGGTCTAAAGATTTTGGAACATAACAAGTTCACTCAATTTATAATGTGTAATTATCATCAAAGCTTTAAGTTGGTGTGGTACAGTTTTTGCACAAATGTAGAAGGTAGTTGTAAATTAGGTTTTTTTATCTTCTCAGATAAACCAAAATGTGCTCTCCATTGTGGTAGCTTTTACACAATACATGTTGTACTCTCTTTTTCCTTCCCTCCCCAAACATTTGCTGTACAGGGTCCAGTGTTTTTCCTTGAAGATGGAAAATCTGCTGTTTCACTGAATGATGCTTTGATGTGGGCCAAAGTGAATCCTTTTTCACCACTAGGAACAGGAATACGACTTAACCCATTTTGACGAGGTGTTTTTCTCTGTACTTTGTAATGCTTAAAATAACACTCTGGGTGTTAATACTGATTTAACCCTGATTGTAAAAGGACAGAAAGATTTCAGTTGACTTCTCCTGAACGGCAATTACTTGGACTTTGAAAACTGTAAAATGAGAACAAAAAAAAGGATTTCTATACAAATGTTTGTTGATAATCCAAAGAAGAAGTTATTTGAGAATCCAAAGAAAAACAAAAATCCTAACTTCATAGACAGCCATGTCTTTTTTTAAATAAGAATACTGTTGTCAGACAATACAGACATATTTCAGTCAACTCTGTGTAAACAGATGCCTTGTAAAGGAAGTAAGCAACTATCTGCACATTATCAAAATATTGACAACAAACTGTGAAATCCATAAACACACTTTCAAGTACATAATAATAGAATGACTGTATTGATAGCCACTGCAACCTGTTTTTAGAATGACTGGAATCCTGCATCTGTTTCACACATTGTGTCCCCATTTTTAATGTTGACTAATTTTTACACACAGGATTCTATAGCAAAAGTAAAATGTAAAAAGTGCTTAGATTATTTTTTTTCATCCATTAGTTATTGTGCTTTAATAGCAAAGATATTTACTAATGTTTTGTTTAGGTAGGTTTGAATATCTACATTATAAAATTCTATTTTCTAGTAAGTTCATCTTTGGCAACTGTCCCCCTTACAGTTTCACTGGAAGCTAAAATGTATTTATAATTTTTTTTATTTAAACAAATGGTTTGTAAGGAACAAATAGCAAATGTATTGAAATTATTATAATATGTTATGTACATTTAAAATACTTGTTTTCTTTTTATATTTTGTATTAGTTATGAATATACATTAGTCTGAAAGACCAGAAGTAAATACTTGTGCATATATTTTTATTTACGAAAGCTGTGCTCAAATTGAAAGAAAATTATGGTGACATAATACTAAGAATATTTACATTTTAAAGCTGTGTCTATTATGGAATTTAATAATAAGGCAAATCTTATACCTATTCTTATTAATAATTATTAATAACTCTTATAATTAGAATTACCTGTAGAAAAGATGCCTTGATTACAGTATTCTTTATTAGCTTAATTGATGGCACACAAGCAGAATTCTACTTTATCTGTTGTTATATTTTTTTTTGCTTTAGAATAAATTTTAAAATCCTGATAGCTAGATAAAATATAAAGAAGTTGCAACTAAAAATTGGCAGAACTATTTCAAGAGAAATTGTTGTAAAACTGGAAATAACACAAGGTCTCTTTTAGCAGACTCTATCCAACAAAATCCTCGATATATAGGTAAGCAATGCCCTCATTTAACTAGAAATAACAATGTTGTCATGCTGGAAAAGTGGGATGGAGATTAGAATTAAAAAATACCCATTGTTTGGGGCTTTTTTTTCTTATTTAAAATGTTAAAATTTCATTCTGTCAATGTTCTGGAGTATTATTACATGGTTTCTGGTGTAAGAATATATTGGGGGGCGGGAGGGGGGGTGGAAGCTTAGCTGCTTTGTAACCTACACAAAAATATTTTTGTACATACTTGGATGCTTTAACAGAATGTTTTACTTTTTGCAAGTATTGTTTGGAAAACATTTTCCTCTGTTTAACCCTATGGAGCTTGGGGAATGAGAGTTGGATTTCAGAAATAAAAATTCATAGTTTTTGAAACTATTTTCCAGCAGTCAGTATCTGATGGGGTGCTTCTGTCAAATTAAAGACTAGCTATCTTTTAGCACATAAATTGTACAACCTTGGATGTAAAAGTTTATAAAACAGAATTGGAGTGCAAAGGTAAGAACTGAGCATGCAGCCCCCTGACCGATGATTGACTCGAGTGCCACTCTACTACATTCAAAATCTTCTGCTGTGTCCGAAGGATTTTTACCAATATTTCACAGTTTAAATGTCTTACAACATGTAGTGTAACTACATCAATTTGTTTCGCATATGTTGTGCCTTTACCATGGAATCTTAGACAAATCTACTGCCTCTTTAAATTAGAGAGTGAGTGTTAAGAACTCTTTCGTTGCTGAAATACAAAAATAAGTCAAAGGGCACTTTTTGTACAGGAATCCATCGGGGGGTAACAGTCATTGTGAATAAAAGGAGG
This sequence comes from Pterocles gutturalis, assembly GCF_000699245.1. Classification (NCBI taxonomy): domain Eukaryota; kingdom Metazoa; phylum Chordata; class Aves; order Pterocliformes; family Pteroclidae; genus Pterocles; species Pterocles gutturalis. The sequence goes on from NW_010140767.1 coordinate 41,664, forward strand.
TTGTATTTTATTTAAGGGGGTTGTACCCCATGTGGTGAGTGATGGGAACATGCAGAAAAGGTTGTAATTGGGTCTACTGCTACAACTGTGCTTGCAACCGTCAAACTATAGATTCATCATTTTCAAAAATAATTTCAGGCTGTTTGCTAATGTGTGACTTCATTGTCTGGCACAGCTACTCAAATACAGATATTTCCCCTTAATATTAAAGAATCCTTTGTCCTCAAATGATTGTTTGACTCTTCTGTAAAATCATAGCTCTATTTGAATAAAGAAATTTGTCAAGCTATACAACTAGTGCTTTCCAGTTACTATGAAAACTCAGTTAAGTTTAACATCACTTTATCCCTATAAAATAAAATTCATTGTTCTATTGAAAAAATCTGACCAACTTTACTGAAATATTTGCAAGCTTCACAGGCTGCAGTCAAATGTGAAACTTTCCTAGGTGGGTTCCAAAACAATACAAAAAAAAAAATCATGCTATAAAATCTTCCCACTGCAAAGACTGCCTTTAAAATGAGATATGACACTTTAAATCTGTGTTGTTGAATGTCTTCACTGGGTAAAATTGTTTAAATCCAGAATTACAACAATTTAAGATGACACTAAAGCAAGAAACTACCTTCATTCTTTCCACAGAAAACAAAACTGAACTACTGAGTCTAGATACCTTTTCCAGAATAGGCATTAGGGTTTTTTTAAAACTCAAAGGTTATATGTTTATGTAGGAAAGAAATGAAAGCCAGGGTCATCTTTGCTCTAGATGAAAATTACTGAAAACATGGGGTGGGGAATAGATTTAGAAAAGCAGTTGTGACAACCAGTCTGCACTTGCAAAATAGGTCAAGATATGAAGACAGGAAGTATACTTTCAAAGGTAGTGAAAATTTCACATGTGGCAATTATACTTTGTGGCTTCTAACGTTGTATTAGTAACATCTGTGCCAGAAAAAAAATCACTGATAAAATAGTAAACCTGCTCTAGGAAGAAATGAAGCCGAAAAGGAAGCTAGGCAATTTTATAAAAACAAGTAAATTACAGTATTGAATAAATTAAGAAATAATAACAAAAGCTGTATTTTAGAATATGATTGTTTCGAAGAGGTTTTCAATTTATTTGCTTAAAAAATAACTGTTCCTTAACAAACAGTAAACTTAAATTTCCTTTTGTTGATTATGGAGTCAACATCACTGTAGTCAGAATGGAGTTTGTGTTTCAAAGTTCCACTCTCTTGGTCAGCCTTTCAGTGGTCTCCTGGGAAGTACCAAGCATCCCTTGTAACAGGTGTCAGCTTGTTTCACCTGGTTTTCTTTAAAATGAACACCTGTTTTGCCTCTTGTTTCTGAGGAATCTAGATGCAAATAGGAGAAAAAATACTGAAAAATTATGTTAAAACAAACAGTGGCTTTGAAGATTCAAAGTATTGAAACTCCGTAATTTAAAAGTGACAATGCCATTTAATCACCTTTTAGTTTAAATTTAGTGTACAATTTGATATTTAAACGGTGAAAGAAGGCCTTATCTTCCCCTATGAGGGCAGCATTTTAGCCCTACATAAAGCCAAAGCACTACCATTTTGTGAGGGTATGATTATTTGAACTAATGTAGATTTTTGTTAGTGGAAAAAGAGAAAAATATATACAAAGAACGTGAAAATTGATCTGACTCATCAGCATCCAAACCAGCCAAACATGTTGGCATCTGTGTGAGTAGAGCCATCGTACAGTTCAACATGCCTACAAACAGAACTCCAACGTCCTACAGAGCTAAATATTCATGTCCGACTTTTCGTGCACATATCCTACAGTTACTCACACAGTCATGAAGTGTGTGGGAATTATTGCTTAAGTAAAGAACTACAGCTCCTGCCCAATCACACGTTCATCAACAAAATTAAGATCTCCATTACATAATTGGAGAGAGGAAAACTGATTTCAGTATGGTTAAAGTCTTCAGAATAAATCAAAGCTCTAGGAAGAAATTAGAAGCATTTTTTAATATTAGAATAATCTCTACAGATGCCACGTCAGGGAAAAGCTCAAAGCAATTTCATGTTAAAAATAAAAATATCGGCAAGTGCCTCCAAACTTCCTATTTTCTAAGTAATTGTATCTGATGTCTTCAAATTTTAAACACAAAATCTCTTTGTTGCCTTTACAGCAGAAGTAGACCAAAACCACACAACATTACCATCTGAAAAAATTAAAATTAAGACTTACATGATGTGAGAAACAAACTTATATGATGTGGCAAACAGTTCTTCCTTTGGGATATGAGCTGCGTTCGCAGAAGATGTGGAGCAGCAAACATGGTGAACTGCACATTGTCCCAAACTTGGTTTAATGTTAAACATACCTTTAAAACAAAAATCATGAGCTGTTCATTTCAGCAGGGAAAAGGGGAAACATTAAACAGGTTGTATGGTAAAAGTGTACTGTATCTTCTTTTTAAATGTTTTGCATATGTTTAAAAAAACTAAAATGAAATGGCTTCAGCATTTTAGGGGCATAATATGCATGAGATCATCATAAATAAGCATAAAATAGAATGTTGAAAGATTATACAGCATGTCTTGAAACCACACATGCTGAGTTGGAACAACTTTTAACTATTTGAAGAGCAAAATCATTAAGTCATTCTAGTTAAACATCTCACTTGGGAAATGTTCACTTGGCCATGATGTCTTTTAATGGAGATGGAGCACCTTCCAAAGAAGACATGTGCTTTAGTCAACACAGTGGTTAGGGAGTTGAACGTAAGAAAATTCAAGTGAAATGCAGCAGTCTGCAAGACAGAGGAGGTCAAACTAGACAGACTAACAATCTCTTTGGACCTCAAAATATCTCAGCTGGTTGCAGTAGGACCAATACATGTACAAACATTTGCAACATTGGATTGATACAAGAGCGTTAATTTTTTTTTAAAGTCATATGTCTTACAGAAGAGAGGAATAATAACATTAAAAAGAACAGAATTATAAACTCAAACTGAGTGATTAAAAATATGCTTTTACTCTTGAAGACCATTTGATAATATCACTGATCCAATTCCTAACACACATTATCCACATAAGTTAAACTAACCTAATTATCAGAAGGCCACCATAGTTAGCTAGTGTATTATCACTTCACCTGCTCTTCTTAAAGCAGAATAAACCCAATCCTCCCAGCCACTCCCTGTACACCAGCCCACTAACCCTGCTGGTGGCCCTTCCTGGACCCGCCCCAGGATGTTAATGTATGTGTTGTACTGGGCAGTCCCACACTGAGTGCACTACTCCAGGTGCAGCCTCTCAAGTGGTGTAAGGCACGTTACAGCCTTACTAACACAGCCCAGGACGCTGCTGGCTCCCACCGCTGCAAGGGCACTGTTCAACTTCCTGTCCATCAGGAACCTCCGTGTCCTTTTCTGCAAAGGTCCGCTAACCAACTGGCCAACATGGCTGCGTGGGTTACTCCATCCCCAGCGCTGGACTTTGTCTTTGCTGTCATGTCCTGTCAGCCCATTTCTCCAGCCTGCTGAAGTCCCTCTGAACCGGGAGGGTCCTCCAGCAGTCACTCCCCTGTTCGCTATGTGTGTCCTCCATCCCGTTGTCCCAGGTTATTAATAAAGACATTAAGCAATACTGGCCCAAGAAGTGATCCCTCTGGGAGATCAGTTGTAAGTGGCCACCAGCTGGACACTATGTACAGCCGTTTGATCACAGCCCTTTCGATGGCTCAGTCCAGCCAGCTTTCCATCCACCTCACCAACCGCTTACCTGCTCTGTGCCCCGGTAATATGACTACAAGGGCACTATGCAACATCCACTGCCAGCCCTTGAACCCAGAACCATTTATTTCTTTGAAATTACCGTAGGTGTAATGATTCAGCCGGGAACAGCTAAGGCACTCAGCAGCTTCTCTCCGTGACAGGCAGTAACAGAGGGGAGGATTTATCACCGACACGCTAGTGGTGGAAACGCTACTCATTACATTTAAGCTTTACTCCAGCAGCATGACACCGAGACATACCCAAGGAAAGTTCCCCCGGGTGTTGCCGTTTCGCACATCCCGTCGCTGTGGAGCGCGAACTCCGAACGCCACAGCCGGGACCCGTTCCCGGGCTGG
>NW_010140768.1:0-4411 GCF_000699245.1 Pterocles gutturalis
TGAGTGTCCCTGTGATGTCACCGTGATGCGACCACGCTTCACTGTGATGTCACCCTGTCATCACCATGATGATGTCAACGAGCTGTCCCCGTGATGTCTCCGTGACGTCACTTTCATGATGTCACGATGATGTCACTGAGCAACACTGTGATGTCGCTGGGATGTTGTCACCAGGTTGTCACCGTGATGTCACTGTGATGTCACCGTGTGTCTCCATGATGTCACCGTGATACCACTGAGCCACCGCTGTGATGTCGCTGTGATGTCACCGGGATGATTTCACCAAGCAGCGCTGTGATGTCACCGGGTTGCCCCCGCTCTGTCACCGTGTGTCTCTGTGACGTCACTCTGATGATGTCAGCGTGATGTCACTGAGCAGCGCTGTGATGTTGCCGTGATGATGTCAGTAGGTTGCCACTGGGATGTCACTGGGATGTCACTGCGATGATGATGCCTCAGCACTGCTGCTGTGATGTCACCATGATGCCACCATGCTGCCACCATGCTTCACTGTGATGTAACCATCACTGTGTGATGATGTCACTGAGCATCGCTGTGATGTCATGGAGCTGTCCCCGTGATGTGACCGTGATCTCACCCTGATGAGGTCACTGAGCTGCCCCTGTGATGTCACCTTGTCACTGTGATGGCACTGTAATGATGTCACTGTGCCTGTGATATCACCGAGCAGTGCCATGATGTCACCAAGTTCCCCCGTGATGTCACCGTGTGTCTCCGTGATGTCACCGTGATGCTACTGAGCCACGGCTGTGATGTCACCAGGATGATGTCACTGAGCAGCACCGTGATGTCACCGGGTGGTCCCTGCACTTTCACCATGTGTCTCTGTGATGTCACACTGATGATGTCACCATGATGTCACTGAGCAGTGCTGTGATGTTGCTGGGATGATGTCAGCAGGTTGTCAATGTGATGTCACTGTGATGTCACCGAGATGTCACTGGGATGTCACTGGGATGTCACTGGGATGATGCCCCGGCACTGCCGCTGTGATGTCACTGAGCATCACCGTGGTGATGTCACTGTGATGATGTTGCTGTGATGTCACCAAGTGTCTCTATGATGTCACCAAACTCTCAACTCTACTTCACCCTGATGTTAGCGCGATGATGTCACCATGATGCCACCGAGCGTCGCTGTGACGTCACCGAGCTGTCCCCGTGGTGTCTCCATGACATCACTCTGATGATGTCACTGAGCTGCCCCTGTGATGTCACCCTGTCACCATTATGGCGCCGTGATGATGTCACCGTGCCTGTGATGTCAACGAGCAGTGCTGTGATGTCACTGGGTTGTTCCTGCACAGTCACTGTGTGTCTCTGTGACACACTCTGATGATGTCAGCATGATGTCACTGAGCGGCGCTGTGATGTCGCTGGGATGATGTCAGCAGGGTGCCACTGGGAGGTAACTGGGATGGCACTGGGATGTCACTGTGATGATGATGCCCCAGTGCTGCCGCTGTGATGTCACCGAGCGTTACTGTGATTATGCTGCTGTGATGTCACCGGGCTGTCGCTATGATGTCACTGAATGTCACTCACCATGATGTCACCGCTCTCTCACTGTACTTTGCCCTGATCTCACCGTGATGTCACTGAGTGTCTCTGTGATGTCACCATGATGCCACCGCGCTTCACTGTGTTGTCACCCTGGCGTCACCGTGATGATGTCACTGAGCATCACTATGACGTCACCGAGCAGCTCCATGATGTCACCAAGTTGCCCCCATGATGTCACCATGTGTCTCCGTGATGTCACCGTGATGCTGCTGAGCTGCCGCTGTGATGTCACCAGGATGATGTCACCGAGCAGCACCGTGATGTCACTGGGTGGTCCCTGCCCTGTCACTGTGTACCTCCATGACATCACCCTGATGATGTCACCATGATGTCACTGAGCAGCACTATGATGTCGCTGGGATGATGTCAGCAGGTTGTTACCGTGATGTCACTGGGATGTCACTGGGATGATGCCCCAGCGCTGCCGCTGTGATGTCACCAAGCGTCACCGTGATGATGCTGCCGTGATGATGTCACTGTGATGTCACCGAGATGTCGCTATGATGTCACTGAGTGTCACCATGATGTCACTGCTCTCTCACTGTACTTCGCACTGATGTCACTGTGATGTCACTGAGTGTCCTTGTGATGTCACCGTGATGCCACCGTGCTTCACTGTGATGTCACCCTGGCGTCACCGTGATGATGTCACTGAGCGTCACTGTGATGTCACCGAGCAGCTCCATGATGTCACCAAGTTGGCCCCCTTGATGTCACCGTGTGTCTCCGTGATGTCACTGTGATGCCGCTGATCCGCCGATGTGATGTCACCAGGATGATGTCACTGAGCAGCACCGTGATGTCACCGGGTTGTCCCTGCACTGTCACTGTGTGTCTCCGTGCCATCACCCTGATGTCGTCACCGTGATGTCACTGAGCGGCACTGTGATGTCGCTGGGATGATGTCAGCAGGTTGTCACCGTGATGTCACTGTGATGTCACCGTGATGTCACCGTGATGTCACTGGGATGTCACTAGGATGATGCCCTGGCGCTGCCATTGTGATGTCACTGAGCATCACCGTGATGATGTCACTGTGATGATGACGCTGTGATGTCACCAAGTGTCACCATGATGTCGCCATGCTCTCACTCTACTTCACCCTGATGTCAGCACGATGATGTCACCGTGATGCCACCAAGCATCACTGTGATGTCACTGAGCTGTCCCCATGATGTCACCATGATGTCAGTCTACTGATGTCACCGAGCTGCCCCTGTGATGTCACACTGTCACCGTGATAGCACCATGATGATGTCACTGTGCCTGTGATGTCACCGAGCAGCACCGTGATGTCACCGAGTTGCCCCCGTGATGTCACTGTGTGTCTCTGTGATGTCACCATGATGTCACTGAGCCGCTGCTGTGATGTCACTGTGATGTCACCGGGGTGATGTCACTGAGCAGCGCTGTGATGTCACCGGGTTGCCCCTGTGCTGTCACCGTGTGTCTCCGTGACATCACCCTGATGATGGCACCATGATGTCACTGAGCAGCGCTGTGATGTCACTGGGATGATGTCAGCAGGTTGTCACCGTGATGTCAGTGTGATGTCACCGTGATGTCACCGTGATGTCACTGGGTGTCACTGGGATGACGAATTCTTCTTTTCTTCTCTTCTTCCCTTCTTCTCTTCCTCTCTTTCTCTTCTCTTCTTCTCTCCTCTTCTTCTCCTTCTCCTCCTTTTCCTCTTCTCCTCCTTTTCCTCTTCTTCTCTTCCTCTCTTCCTCTCTTTCTCTCCTCTTCTTCTTTCCTCTTCTTCTCCTTCTCCTCCTTTTCCTCTTCTCCTCCTTTTCCTCTTCTTCTCTTTTTCCTCTTTTCCTCCTTTTCCTCTTCTCCTCCTTTTCTCCCCCTTCTCCCCCTTCTTCCCCTTTCTCCTCCTTCTTCTACTTTTCTTCTTTCAACTTCTTCATTCATCTTCTTCTTTCATCTATTTTTGTCTTCTTTTCTTCTTCCCATCTTCTCCTTTACTTCTCCTTTTCATCTTCTCCTTTTCTTCTTTTTTCCTTTTCTTCTCATCTTCTTCTCCTCCTCCTCTTCTTCTCCTCCTCTTCTTCTTCTCCTTTTCTTCTCCTTCTCTTCCTCTTCTCCTCCTCCTCCTCTTCTCTGCCTCTTCTCCTCATCTTTCCTCTTCTTCTCCTCTTCTTCTCCTCTTCTTGTCTCTTCTTCTCCTCTTCGCCTCTTCTTCTCCTCTTCTCCACCTCTTCTCCTCCTCTCCTCCACCTCTTCTCCTCCTCTGAATCTCCTCTGCCTCTTCTCCGCCGCTCCTTCTTCTTCTTTTCTTCTTCTTTTCTTCTTCTTTTCTTCTTCTTTTTTCTTCTTTTTTCCTCTTCTCTTTTCTTCTTCTCTTTTCCTCTTCTTTACGTCTTCTTCTTTTCGTCTTCTTCTCTTCCTTTTACTTCTTCTTTTCTTCTTCTCTTCCTGTTCTTTTCTTCTTCTTTTATTCTTCTTCTTCTTTTCTTCTCCTCTTATTCTTCTCCTCCTCTTCTTCTTCTCTTCCTCTTTTTCCTCTTTTTCCTCTTGTCCCTCTTCTTCCTCTTCTTCCTCTGCTTCCCCTTTTCTTCTTCTTCCCCTTTTCTTCTTCTTCCCCTTTTCTTCTTCTTCTCCTTTCCTGCTTAATCTCCTTTCCTTCTCTACTTCTCTTCTTCTTCTCCTCTTCTTCTTCTCCTCCTCTTCTACTCTTCTTCTCCTCTTCTACTCTTCTTCTCCTCTTCTTACTGTCCAGGGGTGGGTGATGAACGAGTTGAGAGTTTGTGGGTGAGAATTAAGGGACAGGCTGACATGGGTGATGCTGTCATCGGTGTCTATTACAGGCCACCGGATCAGGA